>NW_010135526.1:48003-109913 GCF_000699245.1 Pterocles gutturalis
TATGCTTCTATACCTACTGCAAACAAGTGCTATGCCATTGGTGCCAGCCTAAAAGAGAGCATCTTGAGAACACAGTTGTCAGTAACAGAATTTATCTCAAGCACAAAGCTTGGTGGATATATGAAGCACTAACAAAGCCCACCAGTCTTGAGTAAGTAATGTGTTCTAAAAAAAGTGTCCAGCCCAGTTTCAGGAGCAACAAGCTCCAGAACTGCCCATCAGCCAGCCTCAGAGCCATTGCATTAAAATCCTGGACAAAACCTCAACAGAAGTTGACTGCTTTAGTATTTGTCACACCAACTCTTGAAGGAAATCCTGCAGGAGGGTTTATTTTCACACCTTTCGAGCACCTCATGACAGAAATTGAAGCCAACTTGCCCACTGGCAGAATGTGTGAGAAACTACATCAAACTCAAACAGAACTTGAATTCCTTCTTATTTCTGCTTTAGTTAGTGATTGGGAAGAAGATGCCCAAGACACTCTTCAAGATGGATCAGACTGTAAGTGCTCTTTCAGGATGCAAAACTAAGGTGCCAACCAGCTACTTTTTGAGGCTCCCCTGGAGCATTAACTCACCAGAGCCAAAGATAACCAACCAGACCTTTAGACAGGCAGGACCTAGTTAGAAGTACCCTTCTCTTATCCAGGCTGAACAACTCCAACTCTCTCAGCCTGTCCTCATAAGGAGGTGTTCCAGCCCTCTGACCATCTTTGTGGCCTCCTCTGGACCTGCTCCAACCGCTCAACATGCTTCTTCCGTTGGGGAGCCCAGATCTGGACACAGCACTCCAGGTGGGGTCTCACAAGAGTAGAGGGGCAGAATCACCTCCCTCGACCTGCTGGTCACACTTCTCTTGATGCAGCCCAGGATCCAGTTGACTTTCTGGGCTGCCAGCGCACATTGCCGGCTCATGTTCAGTTTTTAATCTACTGACATCCCCAAGTCCTTCTCCTCATGGCTGCTCTCAATCCATTCTCTGCCCAGCCTGTATTTGTGTTTGGGATTGCCCTGACCCACTTGCAGGACCTTGCACTTGACCTTGTTGAACTTCACGAGGTTGGCATGGGCCCCCCTCTCCAGCCTGTCCAGGTCCCTCTGGATGGCATCCCTTCTCTCTAGCACATCGACTGTGACACAATACTATGGTTTATAACTATATGGTTATTTTGGTAGGACATTTATATTCTCATCCAATATAGTTATACTGTTCAAAACTTCCCGTGCTGACCCAGTCTGTGATGGAGCGGAATGTCTCACAATGCTGCTGCAATCCTGACTGGTACCTGTGGATGTTACCGTAATGCAAATAATGAATAATAAAAAGCAATAATTAGACATGAACTTCGTGCACTGTGCTGTCATGGGCAGGCAATCCCAATTACTTGCAGAAATTTTTCCTACTCTCTATTCTGCTCTAGGTGACAAGCTCTTTGTTAACTTTTCCTTCACTATGAGCAATGAAAATGTGCATATGTGGCAGCTAGTAACTCAAGCTTCCCACGGGGACAGTTAATCCTCTGCTCCTTGGTCCTGTTCCCTCAGTCACTTTCCTCTATGGATCCAACAGCAGAGCAGGAGAAGACAAGCCAGAAAGAGAATGAGAGCAATAATTAACCACAAGGAATGGAGATCTGGGACTGGTTAGAAAGAGTAAGAAACAATGGCACGTCAAACAGCCAAACATCAGTGCTTAATGGTTTAAACAAGGAAGATGAAAGCCTTGTTCTTTCTTGTCCAGTGACACAGGAGTCTCCCTATCCACAGAAAAATCTCCCTGTTAAAGGATAACATTAAACAATCCAATCTTTAATAAGCCACTGGAAAGCCAGAGGCACAAGACAGACCCCCTTTGTTTATCACAGACCTTCTATGCTCAGAGGTCTTCAGATGAATGAGGTGCCAGACAGCAGTCTGGGAAGGCTGGGGGGTGTTAACTCAACACCCTCCATCAGCTTCACAAAACCATCACTGCACGCACTCAGGCTCCACCCTGTCTTTCCCACAGTGGATGAGGATAATGAGGAAATTATTCCAAAACTATTAAAAAGTCTAAAATAATTCCGCTTCTCTCTGAAAATCAAGTTTTATGCATATATTTATTACAGGATTGACATGCCGGGAAAAAAATCTTAGCTTTAATGAGTTCTCAGCAGTAAAACTCCAAAAGAGTCAGTTGCCTAAGTAGGGTCATCTAGTCCTGTTTGAGGTCTCCTGCAGTATCCCACAGCTTCTTGCCCATCTCATGCACATCTTTTGGAATACCTTGTGGCATCTCATAGAGCAGTGAATGCCTCTGTCTAGGTACCTGAATTGCTCTTCAGTCTATCCTGGGCTACAATTTCACCCTAAGGCTAGTTTGTCATGAGACAGCAGAGTTTGCAGAACTCTTCCTTTTCTTGCTTGGATCGCAATAGCAGTTAGTCCTTAGAGAACAAAACACTGCAGAGGTAGGATGAAAATTGTGACCAGCATGGAGCTCCTTTACCCTCTCTGGCTTGCAGCATGGCAGGATCATGCAATTCAACTCACAGCAAGAGTTAGAAGGAAAAAAAAAAATAGGTCTGGATGTCAGGTCTTTAAGCCTTCCAGTGCTGAAAGGGGGCTACAGAAGAGATGGGGAGGGACTCTTGATCAGGGGGTGTAGCGGTAGGATGAAGTGGGATGGCTTTAAGCTGAAAGAGGTAGATTTAGATTAGAGGAAGAAATTTTTTTCCTGTGCGGGGGGTGAGGCAGTGGCCCAGGTTGCCCAGAGAAACTGTGGATGCCCCATCCCTGGAGGGGTTCAAGGCCAGGCTGGATGAGGCTTTGAGCAACCTGGGCTAGCGGAGGGTGTCCCTGCCCATGGCAGGGGGTTGGAACTAGATGGTCTTTAAGGTTCTTTCCAGATCAAACTATTCCATGATTCTATGATTCTACGATTCTATGATTTGCACCACTGGGGCACCAACTCTCCATTAATTTCATTGCAAGCATTAGATCTAGCTGCAGAGAGGCAGTTTTAAGACTTGTGACTTTTGAAGTTCCATTCAAATCCTTGATTAAGAAGCACAAGGAAGACAAGGAAACCCCAAGCTACTTGTTTAATCTCTCTCTTTCAACACCAAACTCACACAAGGGGAAAAAAAAAAATGAAGCTTCTGTGCTTTGCATGAGGGCTGGGCTGGCAAATTCTGCTCAGGGCTTTCCTCACCTCGAGTTCCCAGCACAGCCACTGAGGATTCACTTGACTCTCAGACTTAGTTGGACTCATGGCAACTTCCCAAGCACTCATATGCTTGTTCTAAGAAAAGAGACCCAGTGCTATCTTTAAAACTGAAGCAACCCAGAGCTCTGTCCCATCAGGACAGATAAGTTCAAAAACACTTTGGCAGGGAACATGTATCTGACACCTTTTCCCTTCCCTGATGCCTCTCCAAGTAGACTCCTAAGCTAAACCACAGTCTTTGATAGGGTACTTGGCAAAAAAAAGGGGATTTGGGAAGGTATCTGGCAAAAATGGCTTAGTTAGTAATGCACGTTATTCCCAGAAAACTCCTTTGAGCTTCCACTTCATCAAGGTAGATGGTCCCCTACATGAAGAGTAATCTAAAGAGGGGTGAAGCTCACGCAAATAGGTAAATAAATCCCTGCACAAAGTGCAACCCCACTCTGAAAGGTGTTATGGAGGATTAAATACACGTGGGCTGGGTGAAAATTCCTCATTTGCAGCAGGACAAGAGGGTGTAACAGCCTCCTTTGCTCTTCCTCACACTTGCAGAATAAAGACCCAAAACCTTGAAAGCTGCCAGCAAGGTGTTTACACCTTTTTACAAAGAGCAGTGAGTGGCGGGGTTTTGATCATGAAAACCCTTCTTCAGGGTGAAATAATCACATGAAGGGGGAGAGAGAAAACAGGTTGCCTGTAGATGTGGTAGAAAAAGATACTATGATTTTTCTTGAACTTATGGAGTTAATTCATGAGAATTTACAGAACTGACAAGCCTCTGAGAAGATCCCTAGTGTAGAAGGAGCTTACACATGATCAGTTTGCCCTTCCTTGTATTTTCCTCTTCTGACAGACCCCTTAGATGGATCTGCCAAGCAGACGGAGCTGGGCATTTTTTGGAAGGAGGCATCATGGCCAGGGAAGGGTTACCACCACAGGTGCCCCACATTGCGGCGCTTCTCTACGCCTCCATATGCACACAAACAAGAGATGCTGCTGTGCCTTTTTCTTCACGTTAAGAAAGATAAAATCAGGTCACTTAAAACAGGGAGAAGAAAAAAAAATGAAACAAAACCAGAGCTCTGGAAATCACCACCAAGGGAACACCCTGTACATGTGAAAGTAACACAAAGGGAGAAGTGAAGTTCCTACAGTCAGACTCTAGTTTTTGCACCAATTCTTTCTGTCACCATGAGAATTTTTTTTTTCTCTTGTTGTTTCCCCACCTACAAAACGGGGACAGCACTTACATAATCACTTACAAAGTGCATGGGAGGATTAGCTGGCTGCTACTTGTCATATAAACAGAGCTATGAAAGTGCGAAGGAGTATTTTTAATAAAAAGCTCATTACCTTGTTATATTTTTGACTTCAGTTCCTCCCAGGAAGGTCAATCAAATTGGATTTTTCTGCCATCCCTCCCCCAAAAGTGCAGACCCCTTAACCATCTTGTCCCTGATGGGCTGTCTTTACCTAAAATGACTTGCACACAACACCTGCTTTTCTATGATGTGCTGCTCTGGGTAAGTCGTGTATGCCGGTCAGTGAGCAGCACATTAAACAATAACAGATTGATTTGTATTTTAATAATCTGACCTTGTTTTAGCTGGACAGGCAATGGTGTTTTACATCCTGTCATACTGCGGACATGACAGGTTATGGATCCTCGTTACGCTGCTGTGAATATTGAGTGACTCCAGTGAAGGCTGCGGACTTCTGCCACAGAAACAGAGATCAAAATAACTTTAAATACTTTGGGGTATTTAAATAACTTGCTCTTCAGGCTTTAACCTGGACAAGCTTGAAAGATTTTGTACCCTTTGCAACTAAGGACCAGGGCAAATTTCTTTTCCATCATACCCAATACCTATTTTATTTGTTCTAATCAGATTGACCTGGATTCACTTGGCTTCCTCCAAGCAAAATTCACTCTATTGCTCAAGAAAAAAAAAAAAAAAAAGAAAAAGAAAAAAAAAGCCCTCACAATATCTGCCAGATGTAGTGACCCTCAGCTAAATAAAAAAATATTTTCATCAGCTTATTATTTTATTTCCTCAGCTGATTTGCTTTTGTCTCCTAAAAGCCTGTGGTACACAAAGAGAGCACTGACTTTCCTCCCCACCACAATGCTCCGCAATAACATTAGCTGACCCACTTCAGCGCTGCAACGAGTTATGCTATTAAATGACTGAAGGCAAATTGACTGTCCTGTCTTTTCACAATGCAAGTCTCAACACATGTGAAATGAAAAAACTTTTTTTTTGTTTTTTTCCTTTTATCATTATGACGGCTTACCACTTACCAAAGAGTGCTTTCTAGGGAGAAGGAAGCTGCCGTATGACCAGGGTAAGGATGGTAAATAGTAATTTAGACTGTTTATTTTGCACATTTCACAAGAGAATGACTATAATAGCTGTGAATTAACAGCAGAGGGCTACTAGATGCTGTTTTCCTGTCGTTGGCCACTTTCAGTGCAGGACAGTTGTGATGGATGTGGCCCATGGGCTGTGCTGCAGAAGTACAAATGACAGTCTCAGAAAGCAGCCAGGAAAAGGGAAAAGGATTCAGTCTAAGCCTGACACAGGTTTTTTCCATGGGATTTTCCTAAAGGTGGCCCAACTGCTTGTACAAGAACAGACTATAGCACAGCTTCTGCCCCTATTTTCTGATGCCATCTCCATACCAGAACAGGGTGCAGCCCATGGCAGACTTTGCACATACCAGAACACAGCTCTCTGCCCTCTTTTCTTTCTCAGATGCTTAAGTCACTGCAACAGATGACTGTGTCCACTCCTATTCCTCAAGTGAGTGAAACTGCTGTTCACCTTTCTGTCATTCCTGAGTTGAAGCCTCACTCATCTTCCTTCATCAGGCTGTGGGAGGTGATCTTATTCCTTCCTCTCTTGTGTACGGGGGATACAGAAACAGAAATTTGCTTTTGTACCCTTGTGAGTGCACGCAGATCTCAGTAGCTGCTGATGGTTGTGTGCAACCTTGAGTCCTTCTCCACCTTTCTCTACCACTGCCCAGGTGGGACATGGAGTTTCCTTCTCCTCCTGTCCTGCCAGGAGGGAAGCATCAGCCCAAGATAATCCTATCATGAAACCTTATTGGGCTTGGAAGTAAGTGTTTGCAAATATGCTGCTTTGAGAAAATAAAGATGCAGTCAGGTAGACCCATCTTGAAGTCTAGAGAGATACTTGTCTGATATGAGATGAAGAGAAAAATGGGGATGGAAGGCAACTGGCTTTGGGCTCATTTTAAAAAGGCTTCCTCATTCAGTCATAAAATATTCTGATTATTCGCTACAGGGTTGGTTCAGAACTGGATGTGTCTTCCAGGGCTAAGGAAGGGATGGTCTCCATCCGCTGCTTACTTGTAACCAGAGGGTCCACCGCATGCTGGCATTTAGTTAGGCAAAATGGAAGGGAGGGAAGGCCATCAGTTAGATTAAATTCATTATCAATCCATTGTTAATATTCTTAATTGATAATGATGACTTTTTTTTCCACATCAGAAGGCAATTAATGCCAACAGAGCGTTATAATGAGAACAGGAGAGCAAAATTTCCCAGATCAAAGTGGATGGACACATATTTTGAATACCAAGTTAGGGGAAAGGAAAATACTTTCATGGATTCGGAACTCTGACCAGCAGGATGGAGTTTCCAATGATTGCGCTGTAAACTACATGCTGGGCATGGATTACAGTAATCTCAATCACTAGGGACTCACTAATTGGACATTTAAGAGCAGGCACATAAATAAAATACCTCCAGGTTGTAGACAGATTACATGCATGCATTTAATTCTGTTATGGCTACACTTTCTTCATGATTCCTGTTGTATTGCCCATTGATAGGATTTTAAAATTTAATCCCCTAAACCAGTGAGTCCAGAAAGTACTTCCTAAATAACATATTGCCAATACTGACCTGAATTAAGACCAGCCCGTAAATGCTGTACCATGCAATTGATTTGGATTTGCACTGTTTATTTTTTTCCTTTTCTTTGCAAAAGAATATCTGTATTCCCAGATGATATAAAAAAACAACTGCATTTCAGGGGGAAAAAAAAAAAAAAAGACAAAGAGATCATTCTTATTTTGGTACTCAATCAACAACAAGAGTAATACCTCTGAGGGATTAAAAGAACACCGTTAAACTGTTTAAGAACACAATTTCAGTTTTGTGAAAGCAGCAATAGTAACAGTTTACATAGCTGGAGTGCCTTTCATTTCAGAAGATACTGAAGATCTTCACAAATTGAAATTTGTGGAGAAGTGTCATACAGCAATCTGACTAACTTTGGCAACTCTGTACGAACACTAAGCATCAAGACAGTAAAAAAGGCCCTGTTGATGTGTACTTTAAGAGGAGTGAACTATACCCACTATTTCCAAAGAAATTATTTTTTTTTTTAATGCAGATATGATAGATGAACTCTTCAGTTTGTCCAGTGAAAAAAATTTCAGTTTTTCAGTAGATTGAAAATTATTGCTTCTTATAAATTTTTGTAGATTTGCCTAATCTTGATGTTTTGGTAATTTTTCTTCAAGTTCGGTTTCAACTGTGATCCATAGCCTTATAACTGACAATGAAATAACAAAAAAACCAGCAACCAAAGCTGGTGATATGATAGGTCTATGAGTTGATTATTCTTATTTCTAAACAAAAAGATTTCAAACTTTCCTTGCAAAGAAAGTCTTAGATTATAAATTTGCTCTAGGTTATTCATAATATTATTTTTCAAAATGTTTAAAAAGTCTAAGAGAATGAAGGCATTTTAATTGACCGCAAATATATCTGTTTGGGTTTTTTCCCTAAGCACTCTTTTGTATGTCTGCTTTAGGTCTGCTTGACGCAATATTTCTGTCCTCTATTTTTGGCACATTAAGTGAATCCCAAACTCATTACACAGCTGCGCTGCTTCATTCCTTCTTGCTCCAGGCTGGGGAGAGCATGCCTGAACAGAGCCTAAGCTGTCCTTCAACACTTCTCGGTACGTACAGGTGGCATACAAAATGTTGACTTTTTTTTTTTGCTTCATCTGTAGAGAAAAGCCAGGCGTGGAGGAAATTGTGACTCAGAGATGAACACTTTGAGTACTTCTTGGCTTCTTCAGGGCTGGTGTAATTGACTCATGATGTGCAGCCCTTGCTGAGGGCTCTACACTAAATTCAATGACGTTTTCCACATTTGGTAGGTACCAGTACAAACCCACTGAGTCAATGAATCAATAGCGTGATGCTGACTTGAACCATCTACTCATTGGTCCAAAGCACAGCTATGGAGCACCAGCAGCCAAGCAGTGCCAGCAATCGGGGAGCCAGTGCTGGACCATTACATCTTAATCTCACCAAAACAAATCTGCTCCAGGGGTAACAGTAAGTATGTGAGATTCTTGCCACTTATCCTTTCGGCTATAGTTAAATATCTAGCTTTTTTTTTTTTTTTTTTTTTCCCCTAACAGCATGGAAACTGCTGTAGAGATCACAGACAAGACATCTTTCAGTGGAGGTTTCCCCAAGCATGTATTTCTCAGTGTCTTCCTTTTTTGTGCTCATATTTATTTTTTTCTTTACTTTTTTTTTTTTTAAATACATATCCTACAGAAGCTGCACCACTGACCTACTTTTTAAAATGCGTCATAGAACTCCCTCATTCTTTGAACGTTTCAATACCGAATTTATACCGCAAAGGTTAGTCCAAGCAGGTAACGGACCAAAGCAAACATTTACTATTGTGTGCGTAAAATGAAAAAAATAAAAATAATACATAGATTTTGTCAGGCCCGTGAATTATGCAAACAGCAAGCTGAATTGTGTCAAGACATAAACCAAGCAATTTGTTTTAGTCATGCAAATCTTCTGTAGCCGGTCTGAAGTCTCAATCTAGAAGCTTTTCGTGCAATATTAAAGAGGAGACCTTCCTTACACTGCAGAGTGATAAGGAGGCACTAAGCCCTGCTCTGTCATTAGTCACAAGTCATTTTAATGTGGGTCTGCACCACTGTGAAAGATGACCTACAAAAGGCAAGTGGCAGGCTGTAATTCTGTGCCTTGGAAGGTAACACCAGGATCTACTAGCTGATAATTGACTTTCCTGTAATAGACTTATCATCTGTAACACTTTTAGACCCTTGGTGGGTCCTTGCTAGCAGCGTGTGTGTTAATCCCCATGATGGGGACAGAGCGGCAAGCTGTCCATAGCGTGGAAATGACTGAGCAGCAACAAACACACAGCTATGAACCCAATTCCAGTTGCCAGTCACAGGCCACTAATTATCACTCTTTTATATGATACGAACACTACCTGGCCTCAAAATTGACTGGGATCCTGTTGTAGCAGCACAGTGTAAATAACATCTCTGTCCTGAGGAATTCATAATCCAACCAGGCAAAGGACCAGGAGAGAATTTGGGAAATACCCTGACATTTGTGCCCTGTTTTCATAGAATCATAGAATCACAGAATGGTTTGGGTTGGAAGGGACCTTAAAGCTCATCTCATTCCACCCCCTGCTATGGGCAGGGACACCTCCCACTAGCCCAGGTTGCCCAAAGCCTCATCCAGCCTGGCCTTGACCCCCTCCAGGGATGGGGCATCCACAGCTTCTCTGGGCAACCTGGGCCACTGCCTCACCACCCGCACAGGAAAACATTTCTTCCTAATATCTAATCTAAGTCTCCCCTCTTTCAGTTTAAACCCATTCCCCCTCATCCTATCATTCCACCCCCTGATGAAGAGTCCCTCCCCATCTCTCCTGTAGCCCCTTTCCAGCACTGGAAAGCTGCTATAAAGTCTCCCTGGAGCCCAGGGGCTGCAACTGTGACCAGAGCCCAGCCTGGGAACTGCTGCAGAGCATCCAGGTGGGTCTTCTCCTCCTCCTCCTCCCTGGGCTCTGCAGAGAGCCTAATAAGACTGGTATCCACTTTCTTTAAGAAGGGTTTCCAGACGGTGGCAGGAGCACTTCCACAGACATTTCCTGGTCTGTTTGCATTGCTGCTTTTACACAACTGACACTGCAGAGTAGCAGGACGAGCTGCAAATCCAGCCTGGTTAACACGGATAATGAACCGATCGGCGGGTACCTGCTCAGATACGTTCTCGTATGTGCTCCAGTTACATACACCACCTGTAGAGTCTGATATTCACCTCCGTGTGATGAGACAGCCTTTAAGGCAGCGCTGCCAAAATCAGCACAGACTGTGGACTGCTCTACAGATACAGAAATTTAAGCAGGGAAATACGACCAGAATAGGCTGAAAAGACAAAATACAGCTGGGTATTTCTCTGTTGCTCCCTGCTAGCCTGGAGGAAGGTGTAATGGGTGTAGGAACACGAGCCGGTGGCATTACTCAGTTTCAGAACAGCCTCAGCTTTATGCTCCTTTGATGAAGAGCATCTCCCACCTGCAATTCCTAGTTTACGCTGTAATCCTCACCTGCCTTCATGTGTATATTTTGGATACAGACTTGAAAGTTGTGATGATAGCTGCTTTTCAATAGAGTTTCCCCAGCCATAACTGGCAGGTAATTTGGCACGAGTTTGTTTTGTAAATTTGGTACATCATCTCTTCCTAAGGTGACTAGATGTGTTTTATTTTGGAGGGCAGAGAGGGAAGGGGCAGAGAAAAAAAAAATGGGAAAATTTAGCAAAATCTACATTTAAAAAATGCTGAACCCCACTAGGTGTATGGACTTATTTTTTCTCTTTCTCCTTTGGTTTCTTTAACTGAATGACAAACTAACTTTTTTTTTTTTCTTTTTTTTCTTGGTAACTCTTTTGGAATGTTGAATATGTGATGGATCCCAGAGCAATAAGTTTTATTATTCTAATTTGCTATTACTAAACTGAGTTTCACCAAAGCAAGCTGGTGGATGTAGAAAAAATGTCTCCAGACAGTTTCAGTTCTGAACTGGACCATGAAATTATAAATAATAGTCATGTCTTCAATAAGCCTGTGAAAATATGTCTGCAAAATAGTTCAATGCTGGGACACAGCTAAACTTAAGCATCTGAATGTAGTTTCAAAGGTCTGCATGTGAATGTCTGTATGTGAAGGAGAAAAAAATTCAAATAGTATCCAGAAGTGACCTATGATCTGTGGGCAGCCAATACAGAGATGCAACTGGCTTGAAGTTCTCCTTTATTTAACTCCATCACATCTGTCTTCTTGGAATGAAGCTAAAAGCTTGTGAAGAACTGCAGCTATTTGAAATCATGATACCAAACTGAAAATCATCTTTTCACCTTGAATGGAAGAATCAATATTGATCCTCTTTACCGTGTGGTAGCAGATTTCAAGGTCAGTCTCCCCCTGGCAGCATGGAGCCAGGACCCATGCTGCAGTGCAAGCCTTTTATTTCCATTTTTCCTTATTTATCTGAAGGAAAATACGTACAAACTATATCTTGGCAATTTCCTTTTCCCCGATCAACTCAGATACCATAGTCCTGAAACTCAGCCACTTTCTCCCTTGACCTCTTCCCTCTTGAAAAAGTCCTCTCTCCTTTTATCTCTTTCTCCTCCCTGTCCCTTCTCTTTTAAACTCAGAAATTCCCTCACCCAAAACATGGCCCACATTTGTATTAGCTGCTCTCTATACCTGTCTTAATCCTTTTTGCCACTGATGTGTTTCAGTATTGAAAGATAGCTCCCTAAGTCAGGGTTTCTGAAGAGAGGTTCCTCAACAAGTCATTACGACGAGGAGTCACAAAGCCTAATTTGGGCTGCTTTATGAGAACAAGAAGTTTCATGGGCTCCTAGCATTTTTTTGCCCTGTTCTCTTGTACTCCCCAAAAACTTCCCAGGAAGGTTAAATAACATATTACACCTATGCAATTATTTAAAATAGATCTGTTTAATTTAAATGTATTACTTGGTTTTTTGTAATGATTTAAAATTTACTTAGAAATAAATATTTTTTTAGATGAGATGTCCCTTGTTGCAGGGAAACAGTTGCAATTTGTCTGTTCTCATGTGTCCTTTGTCTTCTAGAGCTACGTGGTGTGAGAAGGTCTGTTCTGTTTAGGGGAACCAAACTGTGATAATCATTTTGTTCTGGGACATAGCGCTTACTGCCTGGTGCTTTTGAAGGTCTGGTGGCCTAAATTCAAGCATGTTTCTGGATATATGAATGAAAATGCCACTTTCTTTCTAACTGGACTTTTTTTATAAAACATGGCTGGTGAGCCGGGAGTTCCAATGGCAAGGGAAGGCACTGAACACTGGGTATGTCATTCTCTAATGCGTGTTGGCATAGATTTATATAAATATGGATTCACACATATAAAATTATATATCTAAAAATAAGCTTTATATATAATGCTGTATGTACAGGGGTTGTCTACGTACAGAAATACGCACAAGCAGAAGTATTTATTTATATTTATAAATAAGGTATCATTTGATTAATCTATATTCCCAAGACCTGTTGCAATGATGTAGTTACAACACTTCAAATCACTTTTGTCACTAGCATAAAAAAAAACCCAAAACTGTTCAGGGAGCTAGTGCTACACCGAATGGTCAAAATCACTTACCAGTGTAAACATATGTCTTCATAAAACAGATTCAGGGAGCTAGTGCTACACTGAATGGTCAAAATCACTTGCCAGTGTAAACATATGTCTTCATAAAACAGGTTTGTAGGTACAGCTACACTAGTAAATCTGTCCTTAGGTAGACCATGCTTATACCCTCAAAGGAAAAACAAGCCTCATGGATGTCTCTAAACTTGTGTCATGTGCAAGTGTATTTTTTTTCCCTACCAGATGAGAAGCCACATGGAAAAAAAGGTCACATCTTTTCAGAGCTGCTTAAGAGGGTGAAGATATCAAATTCCCTTTCACTTTAGTGACCACTCAAATTTTAGCTCCAAAATTCTATCCTTCATTCCCAAAGCACGATGAGTTTGTGATAAAGTAAATCAGTCTTAGCCCTCTGGATAAGTGACAAACCTAAGGAGAGGCATTGGAAATGTAGGAAAACAACCTTTAGGTGAGAGGTGCTACACCTTAGAGGGAACACTTCTTTCTCTCAACCAGGATGGCTTTGGCTATCAAGAGGTGAAGATCAGTAGGAGAACCCTGTAAGCATTTGAGCAACTCTCTCCAGCTGGCCCAGGAGAGCACACTTACACGTTGTTCATGGTACTCAGCGTCATGTATTGCCCTTGACTCCAATTGTTGGTGCTCAGAGGCAGGAGGATTCTCCTGCAATCTGCACGGAAGAGCAAGCAAAAGTTGAGAGAGAAAGTACCTCGCCCAAGGTCACTTTGCAGGTTGAGACTCAAAGTTAGAGTGTTAAACTACATGTGCTGTACCCAGGAGAGAAACAGCATTCAAATTCCATTGAAGCCTCTGGCTAAGCAAGAGAACACAAGAACAGCCTAGTTTACGTTTAAAATCTCAACCTGGCCAATGTGCAGCAGTTGAGTTCAAAGATGCAGACAAGCTTAGAGCCTTCTCCTCTGATTAATGTATGATTAACATATGAATGCTTCATCAAACTTTTCATTAATTCTGAAATTAATTTCCACTTTGATTTTATTTTTTATTTCTTGAGACATCTAAACATAACTTTATTTCCAATGAAACCGCTAAGAGAAAAGCTTATTAGATACTTTTTAATTTGGAGCAATGAACCTCTTAATGTTCCCAGCGAAGTTTAGTGTTTCCTGATGGTTTGTTGCTTTAAGCAGAGCTCGTTGCTTACAAGAAAAATAAGGTGGCAACAACCTTTCTTGGCAAAAGCACGGTCTAGACAAGATGGCCCAGCACTCTATCCAGCCGAATCTTAAAAGTGTCCAATGTTGGGGACTCCAGCACTTCCCTGGGGAAATTATTCCAATGGCTGATTGTTCTCATTGTGAAAAAATTTCCTCTTGTGTCCAATCAGAATCTCCCCACCTATTAACCCTTGTCTTTTCCATGTGACTCCTTGCAAAAAGGGAGCTCTATCTTGTTTGTAGCCACCCTTTAAATACTGGAACACGGTGACAAGGTCTCCCCTAAGCCTTCTTTTATTAAAGCTGGACAAACCCAGTTCTCTCAGCCTTTCCTCATATGACAGGCTTCCCCGTCCTTTGATCATCTTCTTGGCCCTTCTCTGGCCCCTCTCCAGCCTGTCCACATCTTTTTTACATAGTGGGGACCAAAACTGAACACAATATTCCAGATGTGGCCTGACAAGTGCTGAGTAGAGTGGGATAATGACTTATCTCTGCTGGTGATGCCCTTGTTGATGCACCCCAGCATCCTTTTGTCTGTCTTTGCTGCAGCAACACACTGTTCACTCACACTGAGCTTGTTCTCCACCAGGACCCCCAGGTCTCCTTCCACAGAGCTGCTCCCCAGCCAGGTAGTTCCCAGCCTGTGCTGAGCTCCCTGATTATGTTTTCCTAGGTGAAAGACCTTACATTTGTCTTTGCTGAACTTTATAAGGTTCTTGTTAGCCCACTCTTCCAGCCTATCCAGGTCTTCCTGCAGAGCGGCTCTCCCTTCCAAAGTGTCCACTTCCCCACTCACTTTGGCATCATCAAACATCTCTAAACCATCCTCTGACATCCCTTGCTAGGCTCTGCAATCCCACTCAGGCTCCCCAGCTGGCTCACCCTCTACCACAAAGCCTTTTCAGTCCTACTCCCATCCTTTATACAACAGAATTCATTTTCCCATTTGGTATTTGATTTTGATGTTCCAGGCATAAAAAAGCAAACGATTCCCTCAAGCCATTTCCTCTCTATGAAACTGTGAAATAGCTTTGCAATTTTGGAGCAGTTTAAAATGCATTGTTATATTGAGAAAGAAAAGGGAAGGAGCGGGGGGGAAGCTTCTTTTCTAACTTTGAGTACTGAGCGCTATAGGAAAACCAGATTGAAATTCTTCAAATAAGGATTTCATAGCTTCTGCAGTTATCAAGGCGGATGGCTCCCTATTTGCATACTGCCATCTATATAAAAGAAATGAGACTCAACGGTTTTATTATAATTATATAGCTCGGTTTTTAGTATTAATAAGCCTATTGTTATCACCACTGCCTTTCAAAAAAACCTCCACCTTTCTGTCATACAAACTGAAATACTATTTTTAAGTAAATCCTTTCCAAAGGATTCTTGGTTTGTTGCTCAGCACTGAACTATTTTGCCAGAGATTATCACCAGGAACTGTGTCTGATCATTGGTTCTTCAATACTCCCTTGCTTGCTGAGTGCTGCACAGGGCTTTATTTAAAATTCACAGCGGAAGGGAGATGCATACTTTAACGATGGTATCAGTGCCATTTTCTGTGGGTCTTCAGGGTGTTCCTAAGTGCCTGGGTTGATGTTCTCTTAAAATGGAGAATCCCTCATTGAACCACAGAAGAAGGTGACTGATAATTAAGGTGAAAATGCTGCTCTCCTGTCTACCCTGCAAAACTCTTATCAGGCATGCGAACTCTTATCAGGCGCCCTCTTATCTCTCCTCCTGTGCATCCTGTGCTCAAATCCCACACCCAAGTCCCATCTAGATCAAGGAGAGCTCCACATGGGATGGGAAAGCACAATAGCTGATTCAGTCTCCTGCGTGTGGCTCTGCAAGCACAATGTGGTCTTGGGGACATGGTACACAGAGAGGAAACGTCAAAGTAAAAAAAAATCAATGACTTTTGAGACTGAAACAATATATATGTTGTTCATTTATAGCCAAGTTGTTCATCTGGTGTCACAGCGAGAAAGAGAAACGAAGGCTCAAAGCTGAAAAGCTTCAGCTGTAGATATTCACAGAGACACATTCCAGTGAGGTGAAAAAAACTTTTTTTCTCCCAGGGTAGGAAAATGTAAAGAAACCCGTAGCTCAGTTTCAGAGACTTTTTGCATAGGAAAAACAGAAGCACAACTTTTTCAAGCAGATGATACAAGGGAGCTTTGTGGAGAAGGTCACAGTCATAAAAGTAGGGGTTTATCTAAGCTACATCTCTGCATGTCAGTCATTTCAACTGCAGAAATGCCAGCAGGTCCTATTTGCCATCTCTGTGGCTGATTGCAATCCATTTCTTATGGGCACAGTGATAGAAGTGGGTCTTCAGGGAGAAGCTGGAGAAGGACAGACATTTGAGGTATTTGGGAGGGGCTTTGAACACCACAAGAGGTTTGAACATCAGGTGGTGTGAAAGGGAGCTGTCAAAAGAGATAAAAGGTGGATGAAGGAGAATGGGAGAGAGATGTTTTACAGCCAGACAACAGTAAAGAGAAATTTCTAGAGTGGGCAGAAAACATAGGTATATGACATGGCAGGAAAGAGGTATCACGTAAGGAGCTGCTGAAGCTTCATGGAAAGTTTCTTAAAAGTGTCAAGCCCACAAGAAGCTCATTCTGAGCATACAGTTGGATGAAATTTTGTTAATTCCCTTTTTTGGGATTTTACCCTAAGATCTCACTTGCATGCTTCTGGATGCCCTGAATTCCCCTTAAGCCCTGAAATTAGGCACAAGTATAGGAAACACAGGCCCTAAACCTTTTGGGTTAATATAAACACATATCTTTAAATGACTGAACCACAGGTACATTTGTGAAGAACTGCTGTGCAGGGGTTATTGGACACGTGACTCTCATCCTGCTTTTCATGGCAAGCACATGGCTACAACACTGCCTGATGCTTGAAAAAAATTACCACTGAGATTTACTCCTCTCCATGAAAGCAGTTCTATCTCATTCTTCACCTACCATGAAAAAGACCTCAAGTCCAGATTTATCATCTCCCTGCGTACTTGTCAGATTGCATTATCCTGACAGAATACAAAAAAACTTGGACACATACCCTCTAGGAAAGAATTCATAGACTCCCAGTGTAGGAAGGATTAAGCATCACAATAGCCAAACCAAACCATTTCTTGGGTTCATATAAAGTCTGCCGAACATGTTCCATAGCTCTGAGAAGAAAAAGAAATGCAAATGTAAATCACCTCTAGGAAAGGCAACTTCTTCTAGGTGTCCAAATGCACTAAATCAATCTATTCATTCTCATTTGGGCAGAGTCCACAAGCTTTCACCATCGACAGAACCACAAGATGAGGGGGAGTACTGACTCTGTTTGGCATGTTTGTATCAAAAATTCCAAAGGAAGTTTACTAAAGTGAAAGTACTGTAATAAAAAAATTAACTCAGCTGAAAGAACATGAGCAAGGAAGGAAAAAACAGGATTAAGGTTTTGGCCACTGCTGAAGAAACTCCATCTTCCGCAACTTCCATATCATGTCTTTGACTTACCATGTGGACACTCGGACCCAAGCTGGCATCCAACATAATATACACTTATTAGCTACATGCTCTGGAAGACTTAGCCAAAATGAACACCAGACACAGAAGCTTAATTACAAGTGAGTTTGGAAGAATCTGGACCTACAAAATTGTTGACTCTTTCAGGAAGCAATCGGTACGGCAATTTGAATCACAGAAGAAACTGCACGCAGCAGGCTAAAGCAGACCTTATTCTTTGTCATATTTCTCACATCTACTTAAATCAAGAAATTCCTTCCAGTATCAAAGAAAAGAGCTGAACAGTGGAAGAGTTCTTGATAAGCAGTTCCTGTTTCCATGCCAACTTCAAAGGTCTGTTCCTTCATTACAGGGTTAACTTGTATCACAAAGAAATATCCATGGTATGGAGTGAAATACATCTGCTAGCAGAGGAATTACCAAAAGAAAAGACAGCAAAATTTGCTATCTGAAAGTAGAAACTAGATAAATTAAGACTACAATTATTTAAACTCATAGAACAGTGAGAATAGTTAAGAACTTGCCAAAAGTTCCAATGGAATAACCAATAATGTCAGTTTTTGGCACTGGATGAGGAATTCTCCACCACACAAACAGATAATATATTGTAGTTCAGAAGGGAAGCTGCTCAGGGAAATGCTGCAGCCCTTGTGACAAAATAGACACCAGCAGTGCACTCTTCTGCCTTTCTTGACTATGAGTCCTTTAGCTTGAGCAAGTCTATGAGACAGAGAGCCCCTGTTCACACTCGCTATTCGTTAGACCTTGAGACAACCTTTATGCATCTGCTCCCTCTCAACCTCTCTCAGGCTGAGGACCCTTCTAGGGACTCTATGTCTTTACATGTGTCTACACCTCGGAGATGTGCTCCTGTGTGGCACGGTGTATCTAAGCATTGCTGTAATTTCAGTGGAATCCATTTGTAACACCTTCTTTTTTTCTGTTCCTCTTCTCGGTGGTATCTTGCAGCAACTTTCCCTGGGTTAGTTAATGCAGCAAATGAGATTACGCTATCTGCGACTGCTGATATGCTCAGACAGCACGCTGCCCATGTTATCAATGTCACTCTCCGCCATCCTCCCTCATTCTTGCAAACTTAAACCTTTCAAACCCACTAGCCAACATGGGCTGATCTGTTACTAATCTCTGACAAATCCTTTGTTAATCCTTCCTCACTTGTGGCCTGATCAGTTCCTTTGGAAGCCAATGGGAATTTGACTCAGAAAGGACGTGAACTTACGGCCACGATGCACAGGCAGTGTTCAAATCTGGAGTAAAAAAAGGATCAGATTCCTGCCAAAATGAATTTCAGAGAAATGGACAGACCAAGTTGCTTGTTAACTTCTAGAGGATTAATGAAACCATTGTGCATCATGGGTGTGTGCTTTGTAATATATTGCTGCATGCAATGCTCATTTTCTGAAGTAGATGGATAAATTAATTAAAAAATTGTCTTATACTATCATGTTGGTATAGCTGGTACATGAGATGTGCACATATAGTAATAGACTCATACTCTTTGTTATAAGAATGATGAAAGCTAGCCCTTGAATATACCATATTTTTGTTAGAGAGCAATAGAAAATCTATGAGAACCCATAATTTGGTAAGTTTAATTTCCTTTTCTGAGCAGTTTCTCTCCCTGGGCTGTTAGCAAATATTTTTCTGATATTAAATTTCAAATGTCATCCTCTCATTTTTTTTTTTTTTTCAAATTCTAGGTTTTATTTGTTGTTATTTTTTTCTTCTTCATCTTCCAGTAACTATCAGGAAGAGCAATCTGAAATCAAGGTTTTTTCTTACTCTATATGCTGGACAGACAAATATTTCAAAAAAATGTTCTGTGAACAGTGTGTGCTGTCTGGATCAGAGAAGAGATTAAATAAACACAGGAAGAAGAAGGGTGAAAATGAGGGAGTGAGATCACAAAATGAGAAAATTATCTGGCACAATGAGTTTCAATTTACTTTTCCATGCGTTAATGTGAAAAGATGTTATTAACAATCAGAAAAATCTCTGTGCTCTGATAGTTGTCACATTGCTTTTTGCAGACGTGTATTTGGTACCTTAAATTGGAAAAGTCAAAAATCTGAGTGAAACTGCAAGTGTAAGGTGAAGGCCAGCCCTGGTTTCTTTCATTTTGGAGTGTCCCTGCCCATGGCAGGGGGGTTGGAACTCGATGATCTTTAAGGTCCTTTCCAGCCCAAACCATTCTGTGATTCTGTGATTCTATAATATTTTTGCAACATGTAAATTGCATCACTGTGCCTAAAAATTACAGTTTGTTTTTTTGTTTGGTTTTTTTTTTTTTTTTTTAAACTTAGGAAGAAAATGCAAAGATTAAGTGATGAAGCCAGGGTCACACAGGGAACTTGGTTGTGAAAGTAGAATCCAAGTGCCTTACCCTCAAGCTTGTTCTTCACATTATGAGATCCTCTTTCTTTAAAAAATACCAGAGAAAATATACCAACAGCCAGTGGGGAATTATTATAAACAATTAAAAGCCAGTCATGCTTGCCAAAACAATTGACGTTCTACATTTTGCAGAGCAGAGGGACTCTTTTAGGCATCTGTGCTCACTTGCTAACTTGCAGAATTTGTAAGACGCAAATAAAGATTCACTGTAATCTGCTGTGGTTTTTCCCACTCACAGGTTTTTGCTTCAACAAAACCAAATTTCATCGGCTGAATCACTGGAAGAGTAATTAAATGTGACTGAGAATACAGCCCTGTGGTGTGGTTAAGTGTTATCTTCACTTTACAGATGGGGAAACTGAGGAATAAGAAAAATAAGTGTTAACTCGATTCAAGAAAAAAAAAATGGAGATTTTCAAATCTAGAAACAAAACCTACTTAACTCTTTTGCTTGAGTTTTGTGCCCTAGACCATTTTAAAGTAGAGCGTGTGACTGTAGTATGTCTGACAAAAGACTCCTAAATAAAAGACCCAATTACAGTACTTTTGTCTTGATTAAACGTCTAATAATCCCTTATTGAAAGTCCACTAAAATTTAATTTGGCTTCTACAGAAATTATGCCAACTACTATTTTAATAAAGAAATCCTTATCTAGGATATTTTAAAGCATCCTATAAGATTCCACGCAAGAGGTATGCCTCTTTATATACTCCAGAAAAGCATTTATTACAAACTACAAAAGCAAAAGCACAGAAAGCAAGTACCACCCTATTAAATTCAGCTGATATTTCCTACATGTGATGGATGGCCTAAAATCCAGGAGACCTCTTTCCTAAACTCTCCCATGAGAAGGGATCTAGATATGAAACATCTCTTCCCTGTTCCATACGTTCCCAATGAATTAGCATGAAGGCTACCAAAGCCCTTTTTTATCCTTCCCCATACCACTGGGTTTGTTTCATGGAGATGGCACCTTGTTCTTGCCTCCTTATGTTGTAATGATCGGTCTTGACAAGGGTTTTCAAGGCGGTGGGGAGCAGCCATGGCTACAGGCAAAAATCACAGCTTCTGAACTTCATGCTTGTCAATAGCTGTTTTAGTTTGCGTTGCCGTACTAATGTGCCTTCTAAATATTCCCCGGGGCTCTACACACCACCACGTTGCTGTTGTCTTATTCATCAATACAGTCAAAACAGAAGCAGATGCTGTCAGTTAAGGTCAAGACGTGCTTCTTCTTCCACATCTCCAGAGTGAAAAGGTCTCCATCCCATCTTATAAAAGAAGGAAATATTCTGTATTCATTTGATAAGTAACTCTTGGGGCTCAGAATTCTAATTCTCCCATGATGGCCCCAATAATTAACCTTAACTGCTCTACAGAGATTTACCCTTCACGCCATCCTCTCTGCTCTCCCCATTTCACTTGCTCTTTTCTCCCGGCACATTTCAGTGCTTGGAAACCAACACTGCCTCACTGTCTGCGGGCCATGTTGTGTGAGGCGTCACCTAACGGGACAAGAAATGACAGCCCAGCCTTCACCCCAAATTAATGAAAAACCAAGTGAAGGACTGGAGTATGAAAGGTGTGGGGAAGGATGGCCCCTGCTTATCTACAGGATGGATGAGAACGGAGGAGCTACGGGGTGAGCTTTCCCAAAATTCTCTGCATTTAAAATTCCAGCACTGGAGACATTTCCAAAGGTGCTTACACAATTTAGCAGATCAGTTCTTACCTTTTTTATCTTCTTTTTTTTTTTTTAATTTTTAAAAATTTCATCCTAAAGCAGTGCACCCACTTGGGGCCGGATTTTAAAACAAACTTGTTTTCCATTAAGCTTGAAAATACACTTCATTATATAACAACAAATATGGGCCAAATATTCCCACCGCTCTTTAACTCCTTTGAAAATCTTGCCATAAGCTTCACACTGGAAATCAGTGACTCTGAACATTATGGTCAGTGTGTTTCTATTTAGGCGCTGATGTGGGATTGATTCGGAAACAAATGGGAACTGAACACCTCCAAATATAGCTCCAGGGAGGAGTAATTTTTTACAAAGCTCTTGGCTTTTCTGCTAAGACTAGTGACAAAGCAGACATCTGGCATGTGCATGGATTTCTGTGTTACCTGCACTTGTGTTTGTGCAGACCTGATGGTGTTGCCCTGAGATGTTCCTTTCTCAGAGCTTGCTCTTGCGCATCTTCATCAGGAAGCTTGGTTTACCTGTTATCCCTCCATGCAATCTTATTCCTGGCTAAATCATGTTGTTTAATGGAGAAATTCTGCTGTAGTGGATTATAAATATACTACAGCAGTTGTAAATAAGCAGTTTGCTAACCATTTCACATAGTATCAGTAATTCACGCAGCAATTTGATGACCTGTCTTGAAGCACAGTGAACCCATTGATGGTCCCCTAATTGCTATGTGCACATACCTAATGGAGAAGTTTCTTCTTATTCTAATACCAGTCCTCTTCTGCAAAAGACACAGTCTGTCAGAGAAGTAAGACAGCTGCCTGTGCAGCCAGAGACACTGTGATTGTCTGAAGACTTTAACAATAAGTGGCAGCTATAAGAGAGAAGTAAAATATAGCCTCCGTTTCTCATGCAAGACTTCTTTGATAAAATCTGTTGTCATTCAGTAAGCATACAAACTCCAAAGAAGACATGCTGAGCGTGCAGAGTGGGAAGACTTATCTGGGGAGCAATTAGGGGCTGCAGACCTCTGATAGCATTGCCCGGTTCCCTTTTCATAAAGGAAGACCTGTCCTGCCCCTCTCTTTCCTCTGCTGCTCTGCAATCATGTAACTCTGATTCGATAAAATCTCCATGTCAAGACACCCATTTCTGGAGGGAAGTGCTTACTCAAAATTTTCCCTGCAAGCTCTGATTTCCTAGGAGCTGTTTGTCTGGCATGAGCTCACTTTGGTGGGGACTGTTGGGCCACACAAAGAAGTTTGGTACTCATTTGGCTGAAAGTTTTCACGTTGTCCAAAGATACTGATTGTTCTTATTTGCAAACAAACTCTTGACAAGTATCGATACATGAAAAACCATAGAATCACAGGATGGTTTGGGTTGGAAGGGACCTTAAAAATCCCCTAGTTCCACCCCCCTGCCATTGGGCAGGGACCCCTCCCACTAGCCCAGGTTGCTCAAAGCCTCATCCAGCCTGGCCTTGAACCCCTCCAGGGATGGGGCATCCACAGCTTCTCTGGGCAACCTGGGCCATTGCCTCACTGCCCTCACAGGAAAGAATTTATTCCTAATATCTAATCTGAATCTACTCTCTTTCAGCTTAAAAGCATTACCCCTCATCATATCCCTCCACCCCCTGATCAAGAGCCTCCCCATCTCTCCTGTAGCCCCCTTTAAGTACTGGAAGGCTTCTATAAGGTGTCCCCAGAGCCTTCTCTTCTCTGAAATATTAATGTAATGTCCAACCCCCTTTACATCACATTCTTAAAGACATCACTTTTATAAACCAACCTCAGCTTCACAGAAATCTCTGGATGGATGGCTGTCAGCCTGCTGGCCTATGGTTAACAAGAAGCGTTAAGAAAAAAATCCTCCAAAGCCACATCTTACACAGGGAGTGCACACCACACCATGAATTAGGGGAATGGCAACATCTGGAATTGTGTAACGACAAAGGACCATCTTAAAGCCAACTCATGCAGATGTGTTTGGCTCCAAAGAGACTTTCAGTTCTCATCCTTAACCTAAAGAAATGCAACATGGTCCAGAAAGCAAAACGGAGTCAGAATATGCATTTGATTTAGTATGAAGGGTGGTAGGAAGAAGAATGTGAAACTTTCCATTGGCTTATTAAACTCTCCTTTTTAAAGTTGTTTCTGTTCAAATGAGAGACTTGCCAGTTTTGCTAATCCAATAACTCCAGAGACAAATGTGTTCAGTTCCAGTGCCATCAAGAAGGATAGATTACAGAGCTGCTGCTCACTTATGTGCTTGTTCTGATGAAATACAGACATTTATCTTTGTGGAACTAGTGAAACAATTGCATCATTTTCCACTGCAAATTGAATCAATGCACCCAGTGGCTGCTGAGCTAGGAGCAGAACTGAAAGCTGGATCTTCTGCTGTGCAGCCGCTCTGATGGTAGGATCCACTCTGCGTGCATCTGCAGTGCCTTCACCTCCCCTGTGCATTCTCAAGCCTCTTTTAGAAAACCCACATATACCAAAAAAAAAAAAAAAAAAAAAAAAAAAAAAAATTGAGCTTGTTGGGTTTTGCTTAGTTCTTTTGTTTGTTTTGGGGTTTTTTTTTTTGTTTTTTTGTTTTTTCCTCCACAAACCCTGCACTTGTGAGCCTGAGGGCCTTAATACTGGTGTTCCTTTGCCCAAGTAGGAATTGCTGGGCAGACTACCATGCCCCCATACAAAATACAGGTCCCACCTGCAATTCCTCCCAATGCTCAGAGATATTTGCCTCTGGGATTTTTTCACTCAGGTCATCTCTCCTTACAGAGCATCAAACAGTGCTCCATTCTCCTCTCAGACCCCACACAGAGCAAGCCATTTGATAAGAAATCATAACCCTCTGCTCAAACAAAGAAGACAAGGACACTTCCTTTGAGAGCTCGTGCCCCCTGGGCAAGTCTAAACGTCTGGAATTGCCTATCAGAGTATAATCACCACCACAAACAAAAAAGATTGCTCCAGATAGTACAGCTTTGTATGGGGAAGGAAGCAAGTGTTATGATACATATGGTGGAGCTGCCAAAAACTGTGTAGAAATACAACAAATGCTAATTATAAACAGGTCCTTACGAACATTCGCATTATATGTATGCTAACTACTTCTTATACCACTCATGTCCCCAGGTAAGACCATCCAGTGGATTTTAGTCATCTGGTTATTATCCTGCTTGGTTTCCATCTGTCCAGCAGGGAAATCTCAGATACTGCTGGACTTCTACAAAGGGAGGAGATACCCAGGTTTATGCACCTGAATCCCTCCTGGTACATCTGCAAAAACAAGAGATCCCTTCCAGTGGAGAACCCTGCCACTGGCCAATTATCAGTCAAGAGGCAAGAGATGAACACGGGCAGGCAGAAGTGTGAACGCAAGAAAATGATGTAGCTCTAGCACAGTGCTGCTATCACAGCTGGCCCGCAGCTGGATGAGGGCTGGGACTTTTCTAGCATCCAGTGAAGGACAGCTTCCAAAGGTATCTCAGGTAGGACTGGGATTCATCTGTACTTTTATCAAGGGGTCAAGCCTTCCCTAAGCGTGACTGTCAGCAGTGGAAGATAGCATGGAGGTGCCTGCTGCACTGCTATGAGGACATTCATAAATCAGGCAGAACACATTGCAAAATTTTTTTTTTTTTTTTAACATAGGTCTTTCAACTTCTACTTGTACAACTCTGGGGGGAGAAAAAACAGTCCTGCAAAGAAACAAGAGTGAAGTGTCTAAGAAAAGCAAACAGTGCCGAAGATGACCTTGGTAATGCACTTATTTATGCTATAACAGATGATTTTAAAAACCTCCAGTTGGATTAGGTAGCTGTCCTCTTTCCATAATTTGTCTTATTCCTGAAATGATTTTGTTTTATAAATCCATAGTTCCGATTCTTCCTGATTTTATTTATGCACATTCCAGTAGTGTCTAGATAAACAGCATTACTGGTGTCTACCATACAAACCTAGATAAAAGACAGTCTTTTCCCTGAAGGCGAATAGAAATAGGGAGAAGATGCATCTGTTGTATAGAATGCAAGAGAAAGGAAAAAGCTGTCAAGAAGAAGAATCCAAAGGAAAACCAAGATTTGCAAAAGTGTTTGGTTGTTTATAGCGCCTGAGGGTTTAGCTGCTCCAGCTGAGATGCTTCCAAAGGGAGTTGATAATGTGAAGCATTTGTGGCCATAAAACAGGCTTGGAGCCTGCCTCAAATTAGTCACTTATAACACCAGGAACTGAAGATCTGACACTTCTAAAGTATTCCCAGTTTAGACCGCCACAAATTAATCTTCAGTTGGTGCTAATGGTGCCCAGTGCTGGCTTTAAAACAGCACACATGAATAGTTCACAGTCCTGTTGCCTTCAGGTTTTTGTCGTTATTAGAGAAAACAACAAACACGGAAATCAAGTGAAAATATGCTTCAAAAGAGGCAACATTTGTGGGGAGAGGTTTTATCTTTTATTAATCCAACTGATAAACTTGGAGAAAATGAATGAGCTCAGGCACATGCTCAGGCTTGAACCAGAAGCAGGAAAATTCAAGCTCCATCAAAACTGAGAAGAATTGCTCCAAAGTTGTCATTTTACAATACTTTGGTAGAAAAGTTGGCATAAGACTGTGCTGTCAGGCACTCGGTCCTGCTGGATCCCTGCTACTCTCTGTTCACTGAGTTGGGCCAATACCACCATCTGCATGAGTGTGGTTTAAGGAAATGTATTAAATGATGATGATTTTAAAGTGTTGTTTCCTTTTCTTTTTATCTGAATTATTTGAGTGACTGTATCCACAACACAGCCTATAAACAGCAGAAAAGAAGATGGGGATAAGAATATCTTAAGTGGCTTTAGTGCCAAAGGCAATACACTGGGTTATTACACACTTAAGTTTAATTAATCTGTGTTACTCAATTAGAAAATTCGAGAGAAAAAGAGATTGCTGATGCCTTTTGAGCAGAGGGAGCTGCTGGCCAAAAGGGAGATGATTTGCCTCGATAGAAGAGAAACAGGGATTCATTTAGCTATCCGAGGCACTAGTCGGAGGATTGTATTGCACTTCATTGAAACCATTCGTACTGTTCACCTGTGTCCTGTATTGAAATATCCTTCAGAAGATAGTTCCAGGTCATTCACCAGTGCATCAGCAGGGCTTTGCCACTCACTTCTGCATATGGGCATGAACCCTGTGCTGTCTGCCAAACAGCCCATATATCAGAATTTCCCTGGCTCCGCCGCTGCTGCTTTTTCTCCCCCTGTAGAACACCACAGGCTACAGACAGATGAAACGGGAAATATTATAGCCTTTCAAAAGACCAGTGTAACTCTAAAGGGGAAATTATCCTTTGATTGTACAACAGAGATTCCTGAACACAGCTGATATTAGGAAACACCCATGTAACACTACCTTCAATAAAGGGGCACAACAAAACATAAGTGTTTCTCAAGTCAAAAGAATGAAACCTGGCAGCTTTGCAGGGCTGCTTGGCAAGTAATATGAGTGCTCTAAAGTGGCTGGTTAAATGCTAGAATTATAATGGGAACTGGAAATGGAAAAGTCTGGAAACCTAACTTTGGAGGTTGAGAGCTATTTTCTGTTCCTCCTGGCCGGTGTATAATGAGACACTACGGCTGCTCTTTGTTACTGGGGGTTTTTTGCATAAATACCTGCCAGAAATAGGAGCAGACAGCTGCAGAAAAATCCATCAAGGGCTATTAAACACAAAGATACCACCTCTGTCTCAAGTAGTCCCAGAATAGCAGATTGCTGGGAACTGGGAGGCGGTCCAGGGGAAGTGTATCGCGTGTCCATCCTGCACCCGCATCTCCGTTCGATAGGGATCGGGTACCACGCTGGCCCCTTCTGCCCTTACCCCGTACAGCTCTTTGTATGCTTGGGTGTTAAATGAGCACTTTGTAATATTGCATTCACTAGGCTCATTTTGAAACAGATGTTTCACCAAGATGCTGTAATGAATTATTTGAGCCAGTTAAAGTGGCTTTCAGAAAAAAACCACCTCCATTCAGCGAAATCTACCCTTTACAAGGGCTTACAGGCTGTTGTCTCTTCTACCCTACTAAATCCCCAGAAAAAATATTCATGCAGCCAGAGGCTGGATTCTACTGAAAAATACAGATCCTAAAATAATGTCTTTTAAAGTGCAAAGGTATTTGGATGTCAGGAAGAGAAAGCTCTTTCAGGTCAGCCTCTGCTTACAGGTTACTAATTTTTATTTTTTTTGCTGTGAGGATTCAGGGCTCAGTTCTCATCCAAACCCCACATTTAACCAAGCATTTAGCCAAGTCCCTGTAGTCTGTTCAGAAAAGAAAATAAGATAAAGCTGATCCAGCTCCTTTAGACAACAGAACGATATTTTCTTTCCACATGTGAGAAAAAAGCCTGAAAAGAATTTGCTCTCCAACCTGGGAGTGAAAAACTCTACCTTTGAGCAGAAGCCAATCTCAGAAACTTTCATTTTATGCAGTGAACCTTTCAGAAACTTTATCAGTAAAAAGTAAAGAATTATAAAGAAGAATCATCTGTAACCTGAAATGTAACAGTGGGCCCCAGCAGAAAAATGCGGCTTATGTATTTGCACACGCACATACACACATGTATGTAATAACGTGCCAAAGTTATTCAGAAAATAAAAATATCAACACATAAAGATTAAAAGGGAGAAGTTTAGAACAAAGATGTGGGGGAAAAAAATCAGAAATACTGATCAAACCATCATCTAACCATCATATTTTAAAACTTTCACCATGTATGGATCACAGTTGGTGGACCTGGGCAGGTCAGTGGTCCCAAATGACAGAGTTTTGGGAAGTTCATAACCTGTTACTGTGAGATACCCCAACTCTGTTGAGTTTAGGCTGGACTTGGGACGCTGAAGAGCTATAAACGTGTTTAATATCCAACTGTAGGTGCCAGTACCTCAAAGCTCTGGCCATTTATTTCTCTTTTAGAAACTCATGTGACCCCTTTGTCAAACTCAGTCACATTTTCAAAGTTGAATAGAATCAGAACAACAGAAAATTGGAGTCCATAAAGCAGCAGCCATATGGGAAAAGCTAAAAAAGAAACAGGCACACATATAAGACAGCATGAGAAATGACGGCTTGGCTTGGCCTGGGCAGCGCTTGTCCTCTCCTCGAAGGATTTTCAGCTTCCCGAGCAATCAATCCAAGCCCTAAATTTGCCACTTTTTGTCTTTGTTAAAGAAAATCTACCAATAAATCCCCATAAGAGTTTGTGTAACCCAGATCAGTCAGTTATTTCTCCCTCCCTCAGCATTCACGGCTTAACCAGCTGCCTCTCGCATGGACCTTGTTAGGGACCAGTGGCCGATGGAGACAGCTTGAAAGTTGCTTTCGTGTTGCATTTCTAGGAGACAGACGCATTGTAAAAGCTCCAAGAATATACTTTCTGTGTAAGAACAAATAAGCAGGAAAGCCCCAAAGTAATTTGTTTTCTTTTATGCTAAACAGGAAGATGTATGGGAAGAGGAACGTTGCTTATTAATCCCAACCAAACAGTCAACTCCAGCTGAGCAAACTCTGCCATTTGGTGGACTGAATTTCTTAATCAGGAAAACATATGGGGAGACAGTTTTCAGCAACTGAGACAGGAGCATTTGCAAATGCTTTCCAATCGGTGCAGGCCAGAAAGACAGTATAGTTTGCATAAAAAAATAGGAAATCTTTTTGCTTATTTTTTCCCTGGCACGAGCAAATTAATGTTAAGGGAATTCAACAACTTCCCTGTAGTGTCGTGAGAGCAGCAGAACTGGTAAAGATGGCTCAATTACAAAAATAAGAAAGTTGTATACAAGATGAAAACCAAATGAAGCAAAACTAACTTATGCTTCTGTTCTGCTTATCCACCCACACCAGGAATGTATGTCAAGAAAAGAGCTCAAAATCTGGAATCTATTGCTGGGGAAAAGAGGCAGAAAACCACTCAAAAAAGCCCAATAAATGGCAAAAGCAAAGCCTTGAAGGAAACCTGTTGCATTTTCATAGAATGACGGAATCATAGAATGGTTTGGGTTGGAAGGACCTTTAAGGCCATCTAGTCCAACCCCCCTGCAATGAGCAGGGACATCTTCAAGTAGACCAAATTGCTCAGAGCCCCGTACAACCTTGAATTTTTCCAGGGATGGGCCATTTACTACCTCCCTGGGCAACCTGTGCCTGTGTTTCACCACCCTCATCATAAAAAATTTCTTCCTTAGATCTACTCTGGATCTACCCTCTTTTATTTTAAAACCATCATCCCTTGTCCTATTACTACAGGCCCTACTAAAAAGTCTGTCCCCAGGATTTTGCCAGCAGGTTTATCTGGCCAGTAGCATCTTTCCTCCCTAGCGAAGCAGAAGTAAACGTCCAAGCACAGTGTTTGCGGCCACTGTGCTGGTGAGGACACATTTCTCAGAAGACTTCAAAAAACAATATCTTAAATATTTCTGATCATGTATGGGACCAGCTCTAAACCCATCAGCTCCTGCCTGTGATCAAAACGGTTGTCACAGAATCATAGAATCACAGAATGGTCTGGGTTGGAAAGGACCTTAAAGATCATCAAGTTCCACCCCCCTGCCATGGGCAGGGACACCTCCCACTAGCCCAGGTTGCCCAAAGCCTCATCCAGCCTGGCCTTGAACCCCTCCAGGGATGGGGCATCCACAGCTTCTCTGGGCAGCTTGGGCCATTGCCCCACCACCCTCATATGAGTGGATGAAGTAGATGCTATGTTGGTAGAATGATTTCATTTTGGTAGAATGATTCATCTGTGCTCCATGTAGCTTAAAATGCATCCCAAGTGCCCCAGAAGCCAGAGAAACAAGTAAAACCTGCAGGTCAATAAATATATGCTGAAAGAACCTCCCTAAGTTAGGTAGCAGGGGCAAATCAACATAGTCCTGTAATACATTAGACTGGTTGAATATATTTAAATACATAACATTGGTGGGATGTAAGGTAGGCAGAAGGTGAGAAATTAACTCTGAAATTTCATTATGATCTGGTCAACAGCTTTTTTTGGTGTTACATATCAATATTCAGTGTTTCACCAAATGGTGTATACTAAAAGACAATCACATGCAAAGCCTTTATTAAAAGAGAAGAGTCACAGATGTAAGGCAGCTTGTAAAGAGATATATGGAAACTGCGAGTTAGCACCTGAAGAGATTTCTGTGGTGAAAGGACATGTGTCATTAATCTATTCACAACCAGAAAACCCTGGAGGTGAAACTGAGTGACTAACTGGGAATGCCTTTGATCAGGCAAGGGTAGCAGGTAGGTATCTAGAATCTGCAGAGGGGCCCTGACACTTGGATTTATATATCATAACTCTATATGCAGCATTAATTACAATCCAAAGGACGAATTCTAATTATTTCACAAGCTGCTCTGCAAAAGCAGCTGAATTCCTCTTTTTTTTTTTTTTTTTTTTACCCCATCAAGGGAAGCTGTGTGATCCAACCTTCCCACAACGATCTTATTCTCTTTAGATGCTTGCTCACCGGTAGAAAAACACATTATGCTGTAAGCAAGCCCCATCCTGCCTTCCTTTCACAACCATGTAGGATCAAGAGTAACCCCCTGCCAAGAAGAAATGGCCTGACCCCGCTGTGAAAGAGAGACGAGTGAGGCCAGATGGATACCCAACACCGTGGTGAGCACCAAGGGCCAGAGGGAGCGGGACAGCACCAGGGGAAAGGTTTCGCTGATCTCACCATGAAGTAACTGCAGGGAGTTTTTTACCTTCTTGAGGCACTGCACCAACATCTGTTTGTCACTGATATTAATACAGCAGCTTTGCAGTCATGACTGAACGAGATGGGCCTGTCAGGAGTCAGTGTGAAAACAGCCAGAAGCAGTAGCTGGCACTGCAAAGTGATGAGGGGAGATTAGATATTGTGAAGAAATGTTTTCCTGTGAGGGCGGTGAGGCAGTGGCCCAGGTTTCCCAGAGAAGCTGTGGATGCCCCATCCCTGGAGAGGTTCAAGGCCAGGCTGGATGAGGCTTTGGGCAACCTGGGCTAGTGGGAGGTGTCCCTGCCCATGGCAGGGGGTTGGAACTCAGTGATCTTTAAGGTCCCTTCCAACCCAAGCCATTCTATGATTCTATGAAGAGGGGGACAGAGAGGGTAAGAAATGGCCCTAACCATCGACAAGATAAACATCTTGAACAAAATGGGAGCTGTCTTCACACAAATGGGACCACAGACCCTGAGAACAGCCCTCCCAGCAAGATAAGAAGTTGGGGGGGAAAGCACAATGACAAACTTGATACCTCCCAACATGTCACTCCATCTTGTAAAATCACAGCCCAGGTGAGTATCATCCAGAGGTGAAGCTCTGTTTTGCTTTCATTTGCTGCAGGAACTCGCATCTCTCTTCCTGGAGGGGGTTTCTGACCATTCTAAAGCAGAGCTTTTAAAGGACTTTATCCACCTCAAGTCAGTTGTAATGTTTAGAAGACTACAAATTCTGTGGGTTTTGACAAGATTCATCTCTCCTGTCTTTAGAAATCTACAAAGTACATCTCCATGTCTGAGCTGGTCCTTTGATACTCCCTTTAGAGCAAAGGAACGTGATTGTGTGGTGCAATTGATCCCATGCCAACGTAGACATTTAAAACAGGTCAGAGAACTCACACCTAAAAAGGGTCTATTTTACCCCTCCATTGACTCCAGGAGTTTAGTTGAGGAGCTCACCTGCAGAAAAGTACTCTGAAACGTCTGAAGCTGGAGGAGGCAAATCCCACCCTAGAATTAATTTCTCCCAAGAGCTGCCAAAGCTCTTTGCTGAAACTCTTTGAGGCTGGGCATTATTTAGGCTGCAAAGCTTTTGGGGGTCTCTTACTGCAGGCTTGAAAAGTTATTGACATATTGGAAACTAGGTTTCGATGGAAGTCTTTGCACACTGCAGTGATACTACCTGGTGGGAGTTTCACATGATTCCTGTTTAAAAGAAAAAAAAACACGATCTGCTGCTTGTTGCTAAACATGGTCCCACTCTCCAATATGCAAAATCCCACAGCTAATGAGTCTGATTCTCATCCAAATTACCTTACTGTGATGAGAAGTGGTACCACCAAAATCTATACAGTTATATTGGTCTAAAACGGAGAGAACGTAAACCAGACCTATTCCACTCCACATTGATTTCTAAGTTTTCCCTATGTCCAGCTCTCAAAATGTCTCAAATATTGATGGCATGCAGGAGCGAAGTCCTATAAGATATCATCTTTGATGTTCATTTAGTTCTGTTAATTGCGACTTGGTATCCTCTGCTTCTCATTTGTACATTTAAAACATATTCAGTTCCCTGCTAGCAAAATTCTTTTGCCAAAGGACATCCACTTGAAAGGTTCAATCGTTGTTAGCTTGCACTCACAACCTCATCTCAGGAAAGATAAATAAAATCGTTTAGAAAAATGCATAGGGAGAATTTAATAAAACCTGCAGTGATCGCAAATGCTTAAAAATTTTAAATACTTTTAATAAAAATTATTTGTCTTTATTTTTTGAGGAGTTTTTGTCCTTTTAGTGGGGTTGAACCTTTTGGCCTAAAAACGTAAGTCTATTAAGTATTTCAAAAGGCAAAAAATCTGAACTTGTTAAGAATTCTTAAAACTAATTACTCAGAATAATATTACTAGTTGTTTTTACAGGTAACAGCTGCGTTGCCTGCAGTTTGTAACCCACAACAGTGTCCTCAATATTTCCTTGCTCTTCCATGAAAGGAGATCAGTAAGAGCATTTCCAGGCTCTCTGGTTCTGCATTTTAGATCTCCAAGCAGGGTTTCTTTGTCTATGATGGGCAATCACAAGACCAACCCTGAGCACAGCTTTTTTCTCAGCCCACCGACCTTCCCAGTGTGTGTCTGCATCATGACAGTGGGTAGATTTCTCATGGGAAGCTCAAAGACCAGCTGCCCTCATGTCTTGGGTAGGATGTGGGGACAGAGCATCCCAACTGCTTTGGTGGGAACCCACTGGAACATGCCAATGAGGCAGACAGGCTGATCTCTTGAGTGGCTTCAGGGCAATCCCCAAGGAACAGGGAGCTTTGGGGAAAGAGGACCACTGGAATGTGGTGATGCAGCACCTCTCCATGCTGGTCAAACACAGGAGCTGGTTTCCCTGCTGTTTGAGGGATGATAAGTCTTACACACATCAATGAAGAATCAAACCAGGTGTGATAGCAGCTTCATGATAGCTGCCATAGCAAGGTAGAAACTGGAGATCTGCTGTGCCCTAATATGAATATATGATCTTTTCCATCCAGGTGTTACATTACCACAGCGTTATAAAAGGGAAGATGTTCACATGCCCTGAGGATGTCAGGGGAACAAGAATCTAAGGCAGAAAATGAAGCAAACTTCTATACTGCAGATTCCCAAGTTCCACAATGGATGGGGGAAGTGATATCTACAAGAATGTAAAAATTTACCAGCTTCTAACCCTCCAAAGCACTAAATATAGCACAGAGAAGGCACATATTTAACAACTCTGACTCAAAACTGACCGAGCTCTGGGAAAGACACCTGTTGATTTCACACTGGTTATAAATCAAGCTCTCCATAGAAGAATGCAATTTCTCCCATTAGAAGATGTTTACATTTAATTAGGTGACTGTATTTTTTATTGTGCATAAATTCTCCCTGTTCTTGTCATTAGGATTTTTGTTTACAATAGAGGTGAACCCTTCAATAATAAAAAAAATGTTGAATGCAAGTTTATTAAAATTGTCTTCCTTAAGCAAAACTAAACCAAACCCAACAAAGTAATTCCAAAGCCATTAATTACACATGCAGTTCTTTGTGAGAGGTGTTTCCAAATGCAATGTCTCTAACAACGTTGTTTTACTGTTGTGACTTACATTCACAGATTCTGTGGGGTCTAAATGAAGCAGAAGGATTAATTACATACAGATGCTTTCCTATGTTTGCTTGCCACTGGTTTTTATTATCCTTTAGTGTTTTTTTAAAAAATGAAGCCAATAAAAGGAATTTATACTAAGAAAGTTAAACGCAACCTGTAAGAAGTAATTACAGGCACAAAACATATGGAAATGCCATCTCTTGTTTTGGTTATATTTGCACATAATTTATGCAGAGCAAGTCATGATTAGCAGACAGGAAGCACATGCTGTGATTATGCAGGATTTGGTAATTGAATCCACCAAGGATAATGATGCTGACCTTCCCAGTTGAAAATAAACCAGGCATTCAAGTTGTAAGTGGTTTGCGTTAATTCTAATTGCATAGACGTCTACCCTGAGCTGCTGCTGGGAGGACACGGGACAGGTAAATGATTACATTAAGGTGTTTTATTAACAACAACTGAAGTAATACTGCTTACAGCAACGGTGTTTGGACCATATAAAACTGAAATCTGAATATCTAGGAGCCGTCATTTTCACTGAGGTACATATGCTCATGCTGTATCAACTACAACGAGAAGTTACCCAACAGGGTCTATGATTATAGATCCTACCACTTGCAAACCCACACAGAAGAAAATAGTAACTGGTTAATTCATGAGAGATCTGGTTTCTTTCCTCATCTATTATCCTTCCATCTTTCAAGGAAGAAAGGTTTGCACAATGTTGGAAATACAATGGAATTTTGATAAATAAAGGAAATATTTACCCTGGAGACATGGTATGGTTTGAACTATCTACCAAAGCAAAGGTTCTTGGGGATATTTTTATTTTCTTTGGAGGCGGTTCTCTTTTGCAAAGTTATTAACTTGGTTCTACTACCGTAGTTCAAGAAGAGAGGCTATTTGTCATGCAGAAACAGACCACTGATTTGTTAAATCTGATATCTCGCCTCCACTACAAGGTGACCCAGTTCTCAGTTAGTCCAGTGAACCCACCCCCAAGTCCATCTGTGATGCTCTTTCCTAAGCCCTGAAGGCAAAGTTGCCTCCGTCCAAAGCCTGCAGCATAATTTTATTTACTGTACCACCAAGTCTGTGTGTCCCAGTCTGCAGTGTGACAAATTTGTCAGGGAACAGAGGAGAAAAGCAAAGACCAGTGGCTTCAAGAAAGCTGTATGGCCCCCTGTTCCCAGGGTCACAGCAAAAACGTGTTGCTGATTGGGAACAAAGTAACGGCCATGGCCTCTGAGCTGTTGTATCTCCTAGAGTTATAGTCTGTTCAGTAATTTGGTTTTTTCTTCTGAAAAAAAAAAAAAAAAAAAAAAGTTAAGGATTTTTACATTTCTCCTAGATTTCCGATGTGTGTCAGCCCCAGTCAGATGTGGGATCCAGTCGCCAGCCTCAGGTCTGGAAATTACAGATTTTTCCATGTTGCTTGAACAGATCAACTCTGTGGTGCAGACATGGAAAACAAACATTTCCCCCTGGAAATGCCAGACTTACACATGCTCCATAACCTGTGGCTTCAAAAGTAGTACACTCAATTCTTGCAGCAAACACCAGACACACAGGACTCACCTGGGAAGGTGTCCAGCATGTGCATTGCAAGGCCAATATAGTTGGTAAGCATTAGGCTTATTGCATGTGTGCTTTACAGCTACACACAGACATTTATGCCTGGACAATGGTAGGAAGAAATACTGCAGCTTAATTTCTGCTTTTCTTTATCCCCTGATCCAAATAAAACTAAGCTGTTGACTGCTTTCCACCTGGCCCTTAGAGCTGATGAGTAATATCTGTAGGAACAGCTTAGGGACTCAAGCGCTGCAGACTCTGGGAGTTTGGCCTCAGTCAGGGTACGTGTGATCCAGATCTGCAGGAACATCTCTGGAGTGTCCAACCACCAGGGCAAACCAGCTGCACCATATCCGTTAGGACACGCCATTCATTGGTGATTTTAAAGCAAGAAGATCCCAGCAAAAGTAAGAAACATGGATGGCTGTTCTATGGCAGACCACTGAGCTGAAAGGGAAGTGCTTAGAATCTAAATTACTGAAAAATAAACCAGAGGAATAACACCAAAGCTCTACAGCTGCACTGGAATTAAGTTATATACTTAAATTTTGCATGTGTAATAAACTGGCGATATGGAATGCAAAGGCTTTCACCTCTGGGTCACTGGCTTACTGCTCCATTATTTTTTACACACAAACAGGAAAACATTATGTAGTCCTCACTTAGTATGTTTATGTCTCAGCAACACTCTGCAAGTATGTCCAAAACCTTTTTTTCAGCTCATTGGAATAACTGCAGGGGGGAACCATGATATTCCGGGGTTTGTAAGGTGATGCAGAGGTCAAATCCATCCCAGGATCACTGTAACCAGAAATTTTTATTAGTTACTTCCCACTCTCTGCTGTCTACAGTATGGATTGATGGTCTCAGGCCAGGTCCAAGTGGCTAGATATGTCTATCATAACCCTCATGTGCGAAGTAGATAACAAAAGCATAACGGTCACTTGCTTGTCCAGAAAAAAACCACAGCATTCTGTATCTTTAAGCACAAAAGTCAAGCCTTCAGTCTAGATAATGGCCCTTTGCCCCCCCCAACAATGGAAGGGACCTTTATCAACTGCTTCTTTCACTCTTACCCCATCTCCAAGCTCATGGATACAGGAAGATCTAAGAAAAACAACTCAAAGGCAGAAAACTACAAGACCTTGTGAAACCATACGGACACACAGTGACCTTGTAGTGCTGCCTCTTCTCCCTCGCCCCTCCACTCCAGGCTTGGCTTAGAATCATAGAAGTATAGAATGGTTTGGGTTGGAAGGGACCTTAAAGACCATCGAGTCCCACCCCCCTGCCATGGGCAGGGACACCTCCCACCAGCCCAGGTTGCTCAAAGCCTCATCCAGCCTGGCCTTGAACCCCTCCAGGGATGGGGCATCCACAGCTTCTCTGGGCAACCTGGGCCACTGCCTCACCACCCTCACAGGAAAACATTTCTTCCTAATATCTAGTCTAAATATTCACTCGTACAGTTTTTAAGTCCATTACCCCTCATCCTGTTGCTACATTCCCTTGTAAAAATCCCTCCCCAGCTTTCCTGTAGGCTTCCAAGAAAGTTTAACAGCAACATGGGATGGACAGGAGCTTGAACCCTGGGGATAAAAGCAGTGGTGACAGCAGTGAGAGCTCAGCACTAAGGTATTGAACTGCCCGTGCAGTGTTGGTAAAGATAAAGAGATGTGGCAGAGGCAGCCGGACAGCTCTTCTCATCCACCATCGTGGGAAAGAAGCAGGCAGGCTCCATCAGCCCACATCACTTGCTATCAGCTTTGGCTTCTCGTTCTTGGAAAAGGTCATCGAATCTGCTGCATCATTTCTAGCAACAGGAAAGAGACACAAGGACCAGAATTAGAAATGTTCCTCTCCCTTTCCCAGACTTCCCCATCTACAGAAAGATTGGCTAAGAGGAAATTTGAGTCACAATCTTCTTACTTAGTGAAAGACCCCTGGGATCAGCTGGCTACCTTCCTGATAGAGGCAGCTTTGCTTTTTTCCAGGGTGACTAGCACCCAAAGCAAATGCTTGTGATAGTCAAACCAGAAATGAAGACAAATCTCCACGTGGAATCCCCTCCTGCTGCAGATGGGCAGCATGGGACATGCAGACAGCCCTGGATTGAGCTGATAACAGCCTGCTCCTGTTCACAGATGAAGGAAAATGAATCTCAAATTACCAGACCTGTCCCTGGTTGAGATACTATCATGCACACTGCTAATATCCAGCCTCAAAGTCACAGCAGGGGCAAGCAGCGTGGCACCAAGGAGGGACAATGCTGTTCGAAAGAGCACATGCAGACCAAAAAAAAAAAAAAAAGAAAAAAGAAAAGCACATCCTTTCTTATATCCCCCATCCAGCTTATTTAGTATCAAGATCCTTATTTTCTTATGGTATCAAATCACATGGGGCCTGAAATATTCACTGAGTTAATAAATGGTGAAGTCAGACACAAAAGCTACAACTATTCCACTAAATTAAACAGGAATGGGGTTTGGGCTTGAGAACTAGAGCATGACTGCCCACATTGTTTCATTTCAGCACCCTCTCTGGTTTAGTTTTGGTCCATAACAACAAGCAATCTCCTAGACAAAGCCCAGGAATATTTGGGGGGGATATATGAACCAGGCAAATAAAGCCAGTGATAATGTGAGGAGATGACAAAATGCATAGAAGGTCTACAGAGAGCTTGACTTTCTTATCATCAGTTAACTACCTTGATACTCGGTCCTTTTAAATCTCTTTTTCTAAATGACGCTATTGAGACGTTAAAGGATCAGAGCAAAGAACAGTGAACTGGAACCCACAATATTAATTATGGCTCTGACACTGGTTACTGAGGAAGACCCTGGCAAATCACAACCTTGCTGTGTCTGCTAAGTGAGGAGACCACTGTCACAAATCCCTACCACCTGTTGGGAAGGAGACAATTAATTAATGGTAACATAGTGCTTTGGAGGTAAAGTGTTCAACACTTGATGTCATGAGACCTAAATGTTATTAGTGAACTCAGATTCATACATGGGGGCAGAGGTTCCAAGACAGAGAAGCATCAAGGGTGGGAAACAAAGAACTCTCTTACAGAAAAATACCCAATGTAACTTCTTCTGAAGCTCCTTCCCAACAGCCACATGATTGTTTTCCTCTACATACAAGGTTAAAAGCCTTTCTGCTAAAGCCCAAGAACATATCAGGGTTTAGGAATATGATACAAGCGTCAATCTTCTCCAAACCAGCTCTCATTATTAGTAGGAGCATATGTATAGTTAACTGATTCATCAGGTGTTGGCGTCACTGTGCAGAGTTAGGGTTTTCTCTCTGTGTATCTTCTGAAGAGCAGTGTTTGGTAGACAGCTAAAGGAACACTGTTAAATGTGGGCAATAAACACCAGCTCTGATCACTTCCTATTCTGTTTTTCTATATGGTACAGTCAGAGGACTGGGAGTTCAGCTCAAGTGCAACAGAAGTTGCGCCACAATGGAAGGAATAAGTGAGGGTCCAAAATGAGAGCTACCAGAGGCTAAAATGAAACTCCAGCAGTCAAAGGTAAGACTCTTGCCCAGAGCAAAAAACATCCAGCAGTGCTTTTATTTAGTGCTTTATATTTCCCAGTTTTTTTGGAAAATTAACTACTTCAAAAGTCTACCTTCTTGAACAGGTCAATTTTTCCCCCAGTAGAGAATGAGACAGTGATGTGATACTGTACAGGTGGCCACGGGAGAGGTCTCAGTGTAAGGAGTGGAAAGAGCTAACATAACGAGGGCATGGATCTTTCACCAGCGAAGCCAATGTGAATTTTGCCGTAGAAAGAATTGCTAGACATTGATACTCAGAGTTTCATGGACTTTAAAGAACCTTCACAATAACCATTCTGCATTTTGTGCTTAATGTCTTTGAACTAGACCTTATCTTTTAAGAAGATATTCTATCTTGATTTTAAAATCCCCAGTTATTTGCAGGATTAAATACAGCCCTTGAAAAATTAGTGCCTAATTTCAAAGACGAGGTTGTCTAGGTTCAGGCTGCATCAAGATCTTCTCAGTTCTTTTCAACAGATTGAAGAGCCATTTGCAATGTTTATTTTCTGTGAAAGTATATGTAAGGACCTAATCAAGCCTCTTTGTACTTCTTTAACTCAAACCGTATTTATGGTATTCTGAAATCTTCCACTATGTGCATGTTTCCTAATTGCTTAATCATTCTTGGGAATTTTGCCTGAACCATCTTCATTTTTTTAACAACCCTGTCGATAACATATGCAATATTCTGATAGCAGTCTCATCGGCACAAAACACAAAGGTGATACAGTTTTACTCAAAAGTTACATTGCTTATTTTTGGCACTAATGTTCAGTGAGTGATAAACCAGGACCCCTCAAACATATCTCTGAATCACTGCCTCTGAAAATAGAACCAATCTGTGGCCTTTGTTCCTACACATTTGACTTTACTCGTCTCATACCCTGCTATCAAGCAGTCCAGATTTTTCTGTATTAGTGATCAGTCCTATTCATGATTTATCACTCCCTCAAACTGTGAAATCTGAAAACTTTATCGGTAATGAGTACATCTTCCTCCGTGTTTTTCCTAGAAATATCAAACAGCAGAGGCTCAGCAAATCCTGTGTTCTTGGCCCACTAGAAACAGCCCTGTTTGATGTTCCCATTCACAAACACTTTTTTAAGACCTAATATTCAGCCAGGTTTTATCCTTTTTAATAAGTTCTGGTTTGAGCTTGTATCATTCGGGTTTCTTAATCAACATGTCATGCAGCACAAAGTCAAGCCTTATACCAGTCTAAGTCTATTACATCAAAACTATTACCTTTCTCTACCAAACTTGTAATCTCATAAAAAAGACATCAGGATGATTTGACAAGATATATAGTTTTTTTCAGAAAACTACATTGATTGGCACTAATTACATTACCCTCCTGCATGTCTTTACTATTTGAGCCCTGTATCAGCCATTCCATTATTTTGCCTGGAATCAATGTCAATCTGACAAGACTATAATTACCTGGGTTGTTCCATTTACCCTTTTAAAACATTGGTACAATGTTAGGCTTTCTTTAAGCTTTGTTAAGGATGGAGTGTTTCAGGGGAGTTTTCACATCACCCCTGCCCATTTTGACATCTCGAGAGACTGATGCTCCTATGGGTGAAGTACCCATTACAATAATTATTACTTCAGATTTTTCTTGCTAGCAAAGATTAAAAGGTTACCACTACTCTCCAGAACCCCAGCCTAAGAAAGTCTGTACGAGGAGAAGCACAGGAGCATATGAAAAATCTCATGCACTGAAAATTATGTTGATGTGGTACCACCTCACATGCTCCCACCGCTGTGCATCCCAGCGCTTTTAGTGCAGGCATCCGGGGCTCACTGTGCAGTCTTCCTTCCTATTCCCTGGCCCCACACATTTCTAGCTGGCCCATGAATCATAGAATCATAGAATAGTTTGAGTTGGAAGGGACCACAGAGGTGATCTAGTCCAACCCCCCTGCAGTAAGCAGGGACATCTTCCACTAGATCAGGTTGTCCAGAGCCCCATCCAACCTGACCTTGAATGTTTCCAGGGATGGGGCATCTCATGAGCCATGAACTAGTAATGTGCGGAGTCACCAGTGAAGAGAAGCCTCCAGCCTGGCACTGCTGGAGATGCCTTGCCTCTGAAGAAGGCCAATCAAGCCATAACTGGTCAAGCCAAGCTTCAGCATGGGAGAGGTTAGCTGGAGAGGAACCAGGGCTGAGATAGCACAGAGAAGGGCTAATTCATCATATTTCCCTGACCACTCTGATGGAAGGGCTTCTAAGAAGTCCTCTGAGCAGCATTCGAAGATGTATATGCAGTGAAGAACGGATTTTTTTTTTTTTTTGTTTATCTTTTCTGTCCCTCCAAAGGGACTAAGATGCTGCTACAAACTCAAGGCTGAGGTGCAGACTTCTACATCCTCGTTGGGCGGAACCAGCCTTGGCACCAAAGAAAGGTTTCCCTGTAGCACGAAGAGAAAATCTGCCCAAAACCAGTGTTACCAAATCCAGCTCTATCAGGCTCAGTTTTAAGACTCTGGCCAGGTCAAGCTTGACAGAAGCAGGCACTACTGCAACACCTCAGTTTACCCAAAGTTCACACCAACATTTCTCCCGTTCAACGCACTGACCTGAAGGAGGACAGCTGGGCTGCATCTCTCTGGCCCACAGCACCTCACTCAGAGTGATTCGCAGTCACATAAAGCTGTGTTCCTAAGACACAAAGGTCGAGATGTTTCCTTCAAACCTGCAGGAACGTCCTTTTTCACAGCTCTTGTAGCTGGAGGTTTTGCAGCACATCAGCTGTGCTCCCTAGGAGAGCAGAGATTATGTCTGGCCACGACATCTGCTCTGGGCTGTAACCAAGGTCCCAGCTTTCCAAATCGGTTATTTTTATTCTGCTTTATTACTAGGGCAAACTTTTAAATATCTGCTTTATTAATATCTGTTTTATCCACAGTATTTATTTCAATGGTCCCTTCCAGCACTACAAATTCAAAAAATACTTCCTTAAACTATTAAAACCTATCATATGAAGTTAAAAAGAGCTGGTCATCAGCCACAAGTTCATAGGCATTACATACATCCACGCACAAAGTTATTTCCTAGACCAAGATGACAATGCAGAGACTTGTATTATTTGGTGCAGGATATGCAGTATTAATTCCAAGAGAGGATGGTCTGAAGTGAGGATTCTTTCATGCTCCTCACTGCGAGTCTCCTTATATCTGTACGCTCATCCAGCAGCGTGTTTAGAGAAAAAAAGCACCACATTAAATTTTATCCATTGCCCCAAAATGTGGGAAAAAAAATCAATATTTTCTTATGAATAAAATGTACCTTAAAAGTACTCCATTTACTTGATGATGTAGAAAACAAAGACATGTAGGAATAAAAAGCAGGAGAAAGCATATCCTGTGTACAATTAAATATGGCCATACTGGGTATAATTTAATTAAGACACTTTAATGTGCTCCTGTGTTCTTGTTGCCTAGTACCTGCACTCAGGCAGTGGTTAATTAAACATGCAGCCTAGCAATGGCGACTGCATCACACATTTCACAATGCTTTGTATTAAAATTTTATTTGCGACTCAAACAAAAAAAAAATTATTTGCTCAGTTCTCTCATCTCGCGTAAGTGTGAAGAACTATAATAAATCCAAGAAGGTGCAATGTTTATGATTTTTACTACTGGATAAGACCAAGAAGAAATAAGTTTATGCAGAAAATACAAGACGGCTCTTTGGGGATCAACCATGTAGGGAGAGAATAGACCCCGGTGCTATATCTCAATTTTTGTATTTAATGTAACATAGAAAAAAAGAAGCATTGAAATATGCCCACGTTAGAAATGAAATGTGCCCTTCGTAATTCATAAATGATGAACAAAATATTTATTTTCTTTTTCTGTTGAGGATATTTTAAATATTCTTTGGAGTATCTGCTGTGGATATTTTTTTTTTTTTTTTAATGGAGATGGCACATGCCACCTGGAATGACTGAATACACTGCATACACGTAGCTGAGTTCACAATGTAAGCAAGACCCATCACTTCTGGCAGATCCAGGAGTGCCCAGTTTTCCTCTTTGCTTCTGCCTCGTGAACAAAAACACATTCAAGCCTGGTGTGTGTGAGTAACTAAGTGGACTATTAACTACTATTCTATAGCTAGTTTACCTGGTGTTGAGCTTATCATCACACTGTGCACAACTACACCTATTAGCATCTTCACAAGCTTTCCTATACAGCCTTCTAGGACACTTATTGACACAATATCATCAAGAAGATGCTTTGGAATGCATCTTATTATAAAGATTATTGCAAAATTATTCACTTTGTCAGTACATTAAGTGGCCACATGTTCAATCCCAGACAATTAACTTCTCCAACACAGTCAATTATCTAATAATAAAACTGGACCCTTCAAGTCTTCCAACTAAATTAAAGGATCTCCTGCAGAAGAAACAGAGTGGCCATAAAACTCCCTGGGACTTAACACTGTTAGAGGAGCCTAAACATTTCCTGAGTCCATTTGGAATATAGATTTTTTATTTTCTTCCCAAATGACCACAGGAAACAGGTTATATCATTTTAATTATTGCTGATGCTGCTCAGAGGTTCTGAGGGCAAACCAGTAATTCCAAAACCAGGTCTCTTCTAATATGCAGTTCCTCTTCAGCAGACCTTCTACTCCCACGCTTAAACTCTCCATCCACCTTGTATGCTGCCTTTTTTAAGGAAGCCTTGAAGACTGGGCCTGAAACACTTTAATTCTCCCCCTTCTCCTCTCTCTGTTAGTCCTCCCCCATCGTTAACTACAAAGTCCAGATTGTGAGACTCACGGGCTAATGGAATGTCTAATGCAGAGCAGCTGTACATTTTTAATGCAAAAGGGGGAAAATAAAGGCAGCATATGGTTTTATGGAATCTTCCTATGAATTTTTAACTGAGCGTCCTAATTCACGTCGGACAGAAAGAGCTTTTTTACTGGTCCTTTGTGGTTAGAGCCTGCCTAGCATGAAGCATGCAGTACTTTAAAGCCACAGTGAGCGCAGGTGAGATGGCTCTGCAGTAGATGCTGGTGTGGATGGCACTTGGTTTGTACTGATCACTTTAAACATCACAATTCCGTGGCTGGAAAAACAAAGGGATGTATGAGCAGGATGGATGAATTGGTCTTCTCTGGACATGCCTGTTTTTGAGGGTTCAGTGCATAAGCATCATAAAAGTAGAAAGTACCACAACAGCTTCCTACACTTCTTTTCTTGTAAAGTGGTCACAAAGTCCAGAAAGAAAGAAAGAAAGAAAGAAAGAAACTCAGAAAGAAAGGAAGAAAGGAAGAAAGGAAGGAAGAAAGGAAGAAAGGAAGAAAGAAAAAGAAAGAAAGAAAGAAAGAAAGAGAAAAAGAGAAAAAGTTTTGTTTGTTGTTTTTTTTCTGTAAGTCCATCTTTAAGGATGATGTATTCTGACACTGCTCCCTGACATCATACTTCAATATGCAGGGCACCAGGAGGTTTAAATTCCTTCAGCCCTAAGTGACATTCATTTTATGACTACATGGCTAGTTCCAGTAGACTAGATATACATTATACACTGTGCTGTGAATAGGAGATCACCCTGGGACGCTGCTGGTGGTTGAGCTCTGTGGTTCTTGTCTCTCTACAAAAAGCAGTAGGTATGAGAACTTGGGCCCAGCTAAGGAAGATACATTGGAGATGTCCTCCTAAAGAGCTGACCTCAAAATAGAACCTGAACATCTTCTGGTACGTAAACTGGATAGCAGCCAACTCTCAACATGGGAGTAGGCTTGAAAAAACCCTCACCCAGTTTTGAGTCCTTCACTTCAAAGAATATGTGGATCACCTGGAAAGGTTTCAGAAGATAGCTTTTTGAGGAAAGACTCGGAAAATTGCCAGAAGAAGTAAATGCATTGTAACCAGGGTGAAATGCACACCAGGTTGCCACAAAGAGGAAAGGAATAATTTCTTCTTCACACTCACTGAGGCCAGGAGAATAAGTAACTACTTTAAAATAAAGCAAGGAAGATTCTGATGTGACATTAAGAGGAACTTTCTAAGGGTAAGGAAAACATTGAGGGAGATTGTCTAGGGAGGCTGTGGAGTCTCCAACAAAGGAAATCTTCAAAAAAATTATGGAAACCTGTGCCAGAAATTACAGAGATACAGCTGATCCTGCCTTGGGGTCTTTGAGTTCCTTACAGACCTATGATCTGATGACTCCTTTATTATTAACTGCCAGCATTGATGTGCCCTCTGTAGCCTTAGAGCTGATCAATACAGACTCCTCTGTTACTTAGCTACCACCCTCTAAATGCCCCCACATTAAACTGATCTCTCACATTCCTTCATTTTCTTTGCTTTCAACTTCCCTCCTTTCCTGGCTTGTCGCTCACTCCGTTTTTCTAATGCTGCATTTAAGAACTCCCCGCTTCTCCCTCTTTATTTGCCAAAGTGGCTGCCCTGCCTCTCTAACAGGTCAGCTCCACTCTTCATATTCAGCTTTTTCAGCAATCAGTGGAACTCAAAAGTGGTTTAGGAAGGAGGCCATTCTACAGGTGAAGAAACTGAATCGGAGAGAAGGAAGTAACTTGCTAAATAGCCAGGAAAAAAGTCAAGCTGCCGTGCCAGTTTAAAATCCAGCAGGCAATGCTTCTGCATTGTTATCCATTAAGGAAGACCTGCTGTAATTTTTCTTCTCAGCCAAACGGGCAGGAGTGAGAAAACCTAAGGAGGAGATGAAGAGACCATTTGTGGTGGTGTTGCCATCCAGTAGGGTTGACACATTCCGTAATTGTGGGCCAAACAAATGCCATATTTTCCTACACAACACAGTCTTCCTAAGTCTTTACATCTTCACGTGTCATTAGCAGTTTTGTTAAAAAGGGAAAAAAAAAACTAAGAAAAAGTGTAAAAGTTTTTCCCCTGGATTTTAACAATTTGTTCCAGAATTAGGGCATGTTTTCAAGCTAGCTCTTTGTGACTAGAAAATCTGAGAACATTTCTCTTTTTAAATGAAGGGTGAGATCTTCGTCTAATTATGTGACTCCAAGAATCCCAAATAAGGTTGGACTTGCAATAATATTTTAGCATTTGCAACACAGAAACCATTCCTCTGAAAAGAACATGTCGCATTTCCACTCTCAAATGCTCCTACTTCGTAACTGGTCTTTGTCTTGTATCACACTTACTGTGTAAATGCCTAGGGAAAAAAAAAAATAACATTATAGACATTCAGTCCTAATTGTCATCCAAAGCTGGGTCACTGGAGCTGTGCTTTCTAGTACAACATGCAGACCCCTGAATCACATATGGAGAGGTCTCCTGTGAGATCTCCAGCACTGTGCTATACACCCCTGGCACCCCTTGATTTTCTCCTTTATGGGTCTTTATTTGCTTTTATCATTAAAATGAATAATAATCAATGTCAAGACCTAAACATGGATGGTCGAATTATAAATGCATATGAGGATGCAGCCCCATGCAATTGTGCCTGAAGAGAAAGATAGCTATTACTGACTTTGATCTAAGGGCTGGATTGCATAACAAAGATGTTGCTGCTCTTACTACTATCTTGCCATAGGACTTACTGTGGACTCAGTCCTTCTTTGCTACAGTGGTGTAAGTCTGGCACTAATGCAATAAAGCCAAACAATTCCGAAGCTATTCTGCACTTGCAGGAGAATTGCATTTGCCATATAGTCATGGGCCTCATTCAGCCAGAGGGTGTCAAGAATTTACAGAAACAAGAAGCAAAAGGAAGCAATTAACAGTGGGGCTGCAGCGTTTGGAAGCAATCAGCACGGTTGTTCAGAGAAAGAAATAACAATCCAGTATGACTGAACCTAAGACTGAATCCAAAGACTTATCCAAAGGCAGATAAAAACAATCGGAACACATCCTTTCTTGCCTTACACATTTAGCAATGTTTGGGTTTTTTTAATCTCTGACTTTAAGATCCTATGGACAAGCCATAATGAAACTCACATTTTTTAGGGCTTTTCTTTTAAAGAGAGCAAAGAGTCAGATAGATCCTGTACTCCCTTTATGAGGAAAATGAAGACTTCTCTTTCCTAGCCAGTGTAGTCACTAACAGAAATTATTTAAATCTCAAATATCACACAAACTCAGGAGAGTATCATCGTTACAAAGTCAACTTTTGCTTATCATTAATGCAGTGATATCAAACCGCGCCCCTCCCTTCCACCAGATTTTCTACGAAAAGAGACAGAACTTTATTTTTCCTCCCAAACCACCTTTACATGTCCAAAAATTTATTTCAAATATTGGAGGACAAGGTTGTATGCTGAGCTCAGTTGCATATTCTCTGCCACTCAGGGATTTTTCTGGTTATTTTCCCTTACCATCACATCCTTCCCCTCATACAAAATGGACCACTATTCCTCATTTATAAACAAAGCACTTTGAGACCTTTTACTTGGATATGGTCTGAGTGTAAGAGAAGTATGCAGCAGCACTAACAACTGAGTCACAGCAGTAGGTAAACAAAGCTCTTCATATTATTTTTAGGTTTGATGTAATATTATTTCTCGTGAAATGTGTTTTCATTGCACACCTCTCCCCCGCCTTTTTTGTAGCATGCCTTTCTATTACAAATATTCTATTTCGCTCACAGCTTTCCCGCTGCCAGCCATACAAGAAGAGGACTGTCTGCCACAGAGATCTTAGAACTACAGGATGTAGGGCAGATCACAATGGAAACTTTGCCTAATAGATGCTAACAAAAAAAGCTTTAGAAATAATAACAATAATACAAAAGGATTATCTGGAAAAGCCTAATCACGATGAAAAATGCCATTATTTTTTAATTGGAATGATAAACATGTTGGGATTACCCTAAAAATGCTTCTTGGCTAAGATTAAAGTGCAATCATTTTACATACTACGATATGATAGTTTACTGATTGTGCATCTTTATCTTCTGGATCAGTGAATAATTGGTTCAACCTACGGCAGGAATTCATTCATCCTTGACATCTGAAGGAGTAGCAGATGAAAAACTCCAAAGATTTCCTGCAAGAAGTGAGCTTCTTCTCCCAAAACTATATTTGTCAAAGTTTAATTGTCCATTTTCAGTCCTGCTCTGATGATGGTGACGAGCACAGCTTTCTGGGACCATTGCTGCATTCATAACCACAAATCTCATGAAGTCTAAGATATATCAAAACCGCAGGGGTTCAGTAAATGTAGTCACTGTGACAGCACTTTATTCATCGGAATGTATAAGGATTCACTAATGAGGAATGACTTCCGAAGGCAAACATACAGAATATGGTTATATGATGACAAAGGAGGTGTTTAAAGAGCACACAGACTTTGGGAGATGTCAGCACCTTTGAGATGAAGGAGCTATTTAAAACGGTACAAAACACTTGAAGCATGAGGGTGTTTTTAAGAAATGGAAATAGTAGGGTTATTAGGGGAGAAAGCCATCAAAATACTGATGATAAAATGGTTTATCCAAAATAGGTGCCTTGTCAGTAGATTCAACTGCTCAGGATACATTGACAGAGAGTAGTAAGTTACTGTCTTTGTTAGGGAAGCCTTCCTTTCTGCCTTTAAATCATAGAGAATGTCATTCAGCTACAGCATCCAACTGGGTTTACAAAGATTTCCTTTTTTTTTTTTTTCCATTTGTTGATATTTATTTGCTGTCTGTGCTTGCAGCAACAGTGCAGAGAGCTGGATGCACACCCACACGGCAGCAGTTAAACACTCCCTTGCTAGCGCTAAAGATATGTCACAGACTCCATAAACAACACCCCTACTCTTCCCCTGCTGTTAGCTTTAATGGTCAGTGGGGATTTTAGAAATATATGACCTAGCAGCCAAGCAAAGAGCATCAGATTAATTTCCAGTACTCATCTCAAATGTCATTGGAACCCAGGAGCCTTGAATTCCAGGTGGAACTCACTGCTGCAGGAATCAAAAGATTTCAAATGCAGTATTCTGGAACTGTTGGCAACTTTTGTCAACTCCACATGAAGATGGTTGCTAACACTGCCACCACCTTCCTATGTCCAAGCATCTAAAAAGCATGAACTAGGTCCTCAAATAATCTGAGTGGCTTAAAAACCTTTGTTGTCAATCTGGACTTTTTAATCATTTTGTCTGAACTCAAGCCATGTTATCATGGCCCAGGAGCATAATTTGTCTCTATTAGAACTGATAGTGACAACAAGTTTCTAGCTGTGTAAGTCACACCAGCTGATTGGTTTGGGTTTCTCTTGAAGCATCTTGTGCTTTTCACTCTTAGGGCCAGGATAGTTGAAGGGATTAACTTTGGAAATTGCTCCTCAATGTTCTCCAATAGCATGGGGTTTTTCTCAATGTTTTGCACATACATGTATATTGGAACAAGGGAGAATTCACGTAAGAGGGGATCCTTTTCCACCCTTCAGTCACTGACTTCCATAGTGTTTATAGGTCTGGGCAATATCTTGTGAGCAGATACGATACTGTTGTATCTACAGCACTCAGCTGGGCTCCAGGTCAAGAAGTGTGACTGCGTTGGCAAGACTACACCTCTGAGCTAATATGTTCCATTAATACCTATTAGTATGGGTTTGGCCACATGCTACATGGTGACACAGCTTCTGCTTGGCTTGGAAATGCAGACCCCAGGAGCACACGCCAATCCACAATAGACCATAGTGCAGAGAAAATTACAGAATTACGGCATTCTCCATCTGGGAGTGGAACTGGCACCAGTATATACAGAAGCCGTATGCTTCCCAAATGGCAGTAAAGGAGGAGTCATCTCTTCTACATACAGAGAACACCCAGCAGGCATGTGATAATGTGCAATGATGGGTACTCATTCCTTTGGAAAAGAAAATAAGAATTGTTTCCATAATCAAGAGGTACCCAAGAAAAAAAAAAATTAAGAGAAGAGCAAAAACAAAGAGGATCATGCAGATTCACAGTCCAGGTGAATATGTTCGTGTTTATCGACTCACTGTGGGGTTTAAATGACCTGTTACATTGCAGCACGTCCAACTGGCACATCTCTGAGCACTGAGCACGTGTGTTGGCTGCAGGACGCATAGATTACATTGCAAGATTTTTATCCATGCCGTTGGAAGGCTGTACCTGGATGTATTTCAAGTAACCCGAACTTTTTCAAACATCAGATGGTAAATCATACAGATAACCATTTCAAGACTGAGGAGAAGGTTAGGGTTCATTTTTGGCTTTTTTGGGCTGCCAGGAAAGTACAAATATGACTTCTCTAAGCTGGCATACATCCCTATAATGACTCCTGGTGATTTTTCTTGACTAACTGGACTGTGACCCTTGGAGCCAGTGCTTTGTGCTTAGAAATGCACAGAAAATGGTCTGCATGATGCTGCAAAGAGTTGGGAAATTACAAATTGTTATCAATAATTAGTACGAATTTTTTGCCATTTACTTAACAAAAAAGACAGAAAGAGGCTGGGTCAGTGGCGGTGGTTCAGGCTTGTCACTTTTCATCAGCTTAAGTGCTGAGAGCAGATGTGAATCAAGTTACAGCTAAAAGCTTTATACACCGGTATTCACAGCCAAGAGTGCATCAGCTGTGAGCATTTGGTTAACTTTTCAATGTTATGATTCCTAAAAGGGGAAGGTTCCTGATGACTAAGAATCCATTTGAGGTAATGAGAGCTCACTTGGAGCTAACGGGTTCGTTAAGTAGTGCATGCAAATAACCTGGATCCTGCTGCTGCAAGCGATGCTGACAACTCAATAGCACCCAACACAAATGTCTACAGACTACAGCAAACTTCAACCCACAGCACTGCACAGCCCAAACGAGCATTTCTATCCCCTTTGTAAGCAGATAAGTCACGTTTGGTGGCATGAATATCCAATAGATGACTATCTAATATATATAACACTCAGAAAAAGCTGTATATACTTGGGGAAAGGTTCCTACGCTATGAAATGGCTCTTAAAATAGACTTCTCTTTCCAAGCTAGCTCTTATAAATTTCCTGTCTCCAACTAGCTGCTCAGTTAGCTGAAAACAAGCAATCATGTTAAGAAGATAAAGCCTTTTTGTGGCTTTTGAGATGCAAGCTCCTATTTTGCATTTGGAAGTGTTCAGAGACTGGTTTCATTAACATCTGTCTGCTTGCTTACCAGAGCAAAAGGAGCTCAATATCCTATATTGAAAGTCTTCTGTGTCATTCCCCTGTTTGTTGCACTGTATTGGGGTGGCAGAGGAGCACTAGCCGAAACCTTCTGAGTTTTAGTGAATCAGATGACCTACTTTTTAACCGTGTTGTGGCATGGGGACCTATGGATACACAAATCATGTGTCAAACATGGCGATACTAAACTTTTTATCAACTTGTCAAATACCTGTCTGAAATGCGTCATCGGGTTTTAAGGTGGCTCAAGACAAGCGAGGTGAATTTGGGCTTTGATCTGGGGAAGATGTCATGGGAATGAGCCTGGGTCAGCCCAGTCGATAGTTTTCAGTTGGCTGGTATATCCTTGCCAACATAACAAAAGAAGTCATCCAATCTGTGCATGAACTTGCAGAAGGGTATGAAAGAAATGGGATTTTCTTCTTTGTAAAACAATATGCAGTCTGTGTTAGCAGCCACGTTTTAGAAAGTTTCTGACGGCAGCTGTCAAGCAAGAAATGCAAATAACAACTCTACCCTGGTTTAACAGTAACAGCTTTCTAAAATCCTGTTGTCTGTATAGTTTCCGTGTTTCTTGTCTTTCAGTAACTATCTTACCATAAGAAAAATGTCAATTGTCTTCCTGTGCAAATCTAGGATTAATGATGTAGTGAACAGATGTACTGCAGAAGCAACAGACAGTAACATTTTTTGCCTAACACAATAAGATATAGGTAGGGTTTGAGACCGCCAGCAAAAAGAGAAAGAGATAAGGTTTTAAGAAACAGCCTAATGGTTCCAAGTATGATTCCCAAACTATTCTCCCCACCATGTAAAAACTCAGATAATGATGAAGACACAAATACACGTGCACAACTGCACACACACAAAGGCAAAAAAAGGAAGCAAAATAGTTGGGTCTGCTGTAAAACGGGCACTGAAAGAGTTAAGAATGGCAATCATCATCAGTGATCAAAGTCTGATCATATATTTTAGCTGCTAATAGCTTGACCACTCCCATCTGGTGCTCTAATCCTATTGCCAAACCTGCTAATGCTGTAGAGAAGCCTGGTGCATCTCAGGTAATCTGAATGTGAGCAAAGGCAGTAAGGAAAGGTTAACAGCATTGAAAAATAATTTTCAGATAAACCAGCAACTAGAACAGTGCTAAAAATCACTGTTATTCATGATTTGGGTGGTACACTGACCATGAGGTTAAGCCAGGAAAAACTAGTGGGGCCGTTAAGAAATATAAATGATTTTATTTTCTTCTGAAGTGTGTAGCTTTTGTTGTTTCAGCTCTGTTAGAGCAAAGGTGGGTTAAGGTCCAGATTCAGACACCTGAAATTAGACCTCTACACGAGAGGCAGGTGTCTGTCTACACTTCAATTACAGTCAGAGGAGACCTAATCAGCACAGCCAGTGGAGCCTAGAAAGCCATTTGGCTGGTCAAATGCAGGTGTCTACCTCCGGGTCAGACAAATAGCTCTCTAGATTCCATTGCCTACCTTGAATAGGTCAACTTTACAGGGAGCTTTGCCATCGAGCTCAGAATTCAATTCACAAGACACTAAAGTTCATGTCGTTGAACATGCAGATGAATTCTGCCCAATGCTTATTTTTTTATATCTTTATTTATTTTGATGTAGCAATTCCCAGGTCATCTGCATGCATGTATGCATGAAGATGAAGCAATGAAACAGCTCGGGTACAGCATGCCTGATACATTTACCCAAAGCAGCATTCTCACCATGGTATCACAGGTGCCTCCGTCGATATTACAAGGCAGTCAAAAAACTGCACGCCGCCTCGATGGCTGTGCAACTGCGGGCTTTCAGGAAGATAATAAGCAACACATTTTTCCCAAACCGAACAACAATTCCCCCATTTCTACATTTCCCTCATTCTGGTAATGCTCGCTCTCTCCTTCAAACTCATCTTCCAGCTTATCACACTTTAATGAAATTCCTCCCATGCATACTTACAAATATATAGCTCCAAGGCCAGGGCAATGAAAGTGGAGCACTGAAACACAAGTACCTCTCCAAAACTTGTGGCAAACATGTAACACAATCAATAAAACCCACCTTACAACAATCTAAACACTTTTTATTGTATGTTAAGAGTTATTTTATTCAGTTGCCTTTTTTTTTCCAGAGAAATCTCTTTGTAAAGAACAAAAAGCAGCAACTGCTGCCAAGCAAATGTTATTCAAAATAACCTGCACTCACAGCTTTTCATCTTTCCTCACCTTGAATCAGAAAAATCTCAAGTGAGAGCGTATGATGTCCAAACAGATTGCTTGACCTCCTCTAGAACAGTACAACAGGAGGAAATTAATGGAAATTGTCTTTACTTTTCATAAAAGCTTATGTTGTCCTTGAACAAAGCCCTAGCAAGGAAGCGTTATGCTCAATGACATTGTTTGATTCTGTGAAGTCTCCAGGCCGATGCATTTTGTCAATGATTGCATGGAATCAAAAGCAGAATTCTTACTAAAGACAAAAAAAGGCCAGAACTTGGGCCAAAACTGATCATCGTGCTGACATTTAAAATCATGAGATCTGCCAAACTCTTTGCAGCTATCAAAACTAAGTAATGAACCCTCACACCACCCTGTTCTGGTAGAAGCAGCTCCTACCTACACCATCCTATGGTTACATAGACTGGGAACAAATATAGTAATTAAGAGAGAGCGAGATGAAATCTCAGGAGTTCCTGCATCCTTTAATATCTTTGTTGGAGACATGGACAGTGGGACTGAGTGCACCCTCAGCAAGTTTGCCGAAGACACCAAGCTGTGTGGTGCACTCAACATGCTGGAGGGAAGGGATGGCATCCAGAGGGACCTGGACAGGCTGGAGAGGTGGGCCAATGCAAACCTCATGAAGTTCAACAAGGCCAAGTGCAAGGTCCTGCACGTGGGTCGGGGCAACCCCAAGCACAAATACAGGCTGAGCAGAGGATGGACTGATAGCAGCCCTGAGGGGTGGGGGTGTTGGTTGATGAGAAGCTCAACATGACCTAACAGCATGTGCTAGCAGCCCAGAAAGCCAACCATATCCTGGGTTGCATCACCAGCAGCGTGACCAGCAGGACAAAGGAGGGGATTCTCCCCCTCTGCTCCGCTCTCATGAGACTCAACCTGCAGTACTGCATCCAGCTCTGGGGCCCCCAACATAAAAAGACAAGGACCTGTTGGAGCAAGTCCAGAGGAGGCCATGAAGATGGTCAGAGGGCTGGAGCACCTCCCATATGAGGACAGGCTGAGGGAGTTGGGGTTGTTCAGCCTGGAGAAGAGAAGGCTCCAAGGAGACCTTACCAGTCTTTCAGCACTTAAAGGGGGCTACAGGAGAGATGGAGAGGCATCTTGATGAGGGAGTGCAGGGATAGGATGAGGAATAATGGCTTTAAGCTGGAAGAGAGTAGATTTAGATTAGATATGAGGAAGAAACAGGGTGGTGAGACACTGTCACAGGCTGCCTAGAGAAGTTGTGGATGCCCCTGGAGGTGTTCAAGGCCAGGCTGGATGAGGCTTTGAGCAACCTGGGCTAGTGGGAGGTGTCCCTGCCCATGGCAGGGGGGTTGGAGCTAGATGATCTTTAAGGTCCCTTCCAACCCAAACTATTCTATAATTCTATGATCCAAACCTGCATTCAAATCACTGAAAAAAAAATAGTATTTTATGTCCTATTTCTTCCAAGGTACTTTCATAAAAGAGGCCAAATAGATCCCTTTTGGTATGAGATAGAGCCTATTAAACCTGGCAAATTGTAAAACAACAGCAATGACATTGTTAGCTCTAGTAATCAACTTGTGAACCCCAACTTTCTTCATGGCATCACAGGCTGAGGGAGTTGGGGTTGTTCAGCCTGGAGAAGAGAAGGCTCCAAGGAGACCTTAGAGCAGCCTTCCAGTGCTGAAAGGGGGCTACAGGAGAGATGGAGAGGCATCTTGATGAGGGAGTGCAGGGATAGGATGAGGAATAATGGCTTTAAGCTGGAAGAGAGTAGATTTAGATTAGATATGAGGAAGAAACAGGGTGGTGAGACACTGTCACAGGCTGCCTAGAGAAGTTGTGGATGCCCCTGGAGGTGTTCAAGGCCAGGCTGGATGAGGCTTTGAGCAACCTGGGCTAGTGGGAGGTGTCCCTGCCCATGGCAGGGGGGTTGGCGCTAGATGATCTTTAAGGTCCCTTCCAACCCAACCTATTCTATAATTCTATGATCCAAACCTGCATTCAAATCACTGAAAAAAAAATAGTATTTTATGTCCTATTTCTTCCAAGGTACTTTCATAAAAGAGGCCAAATAGATCCCTTTTGGTATGAGATAGAGCCTATTAAACCTGGCAAATTGTAAAACAACAGCAATGACATTGTTAGCTCTAGTAATCAACTTGTGAACCCCAACTTTCTTCATGGCATCAGTTCCAATGCTTTTAAGAACCCTGTTGTTTTTCCACTGGCATTAGTATAGTCTCGGGGGGGAGATGGAAGAGTACAAGTGGGCAAAATTAGGCCTGTTGTGCGGAACAGCACCACAGAGTATAAGATATTGCATACGTCTGTATGAGTAAGTAATTTTCCACCTGTCGCAGGAGAGAGTCAAATCCAGTGCTTAAGTCTTTGATATACCCTGAGGTTCCATCATTTCACCTTTTCTGAAACACCAAATTGTTCATTTGTTATTAATTGTCCTTTATGCAGAGAGTTTTCCATTAAATTGGGAGTAGTGTTACACTCCTTACTTTGTGGTATTATCCCCCAAAGATTAATAGATTGCTCGTAACTTCTGAATTGCCGTCTGTGTTCTACTACACTCTCGTCATTTGTTCTGGTTATGAAACCAAAACAGAAAGTGTCTCCCGGAGAGTGGCAGTAGCCATCTGGATCCCTGTGGGAGCTGTTTTGGTAGAAAGAATGGCCAACTCAGTTTGAATGCAATGAAAAACCTAAAGTGATTGCATAGAAGCCTACAGCTCCATGGAGGATGCCATCCAAATTTCAGTTTAATTTATTAACTCCTGAACAATGTGATCCAGGTGTTTTTCTGCACTATCAACTTTGTGTGCTTCTGAGTTAGTGAGAGTTTTTAGTGGTGTTAAAGAGCAGAATGGAAGGAAAAACAACACAAACCACCCATAGAATTTTAGGAAAACCTTATTTTTAAAGCTAAGTCTTCTGAAGATATAATAATAAACCAATTAATTAGAATATATTTTCTTAAAGAAGGCATATTGTGTCATTAACAGGTGAAACTTACTACCCTGCTTTTATCATTCTTATTTCATATTTGCACTTGATAACCACCATGCAGATGTCTTAACAACTATGCTAAGATTAAGTATATGCTCTCAAATTGTACAAGTTTTAAAAAAAATTATGTTTTTATATTCACAATCTTGTCACCAAAAAAAAAAAAAAAAAAAAAAAAAGAACCAACAAAGGGACTTTACTTAACTTTACTTTGGAGGTTAGTGAAGATAATCCATCCTTTAACAGACTCAGGTTTGAAAATAATTGCCCCTATACAGAAGTTAATTTATAATCATCTACAATAATAACATTGGAAGTTTCACAGAAGCATTTGGTTGTGGTGCATATCCCAAGATGTGGAACAATACTAGTTGAGGTTGACCTAACAATTCCTGTCACCTGAAAGGGAACTGAACAACCACAAGTATGGAAGGGGTAAACAGCCAAACACCTGAAAGCTCACCAAAATGAAACGGGTCCTGCTCTTCACACGTCAGCACTTTCTACAACAAATACATACCTATATAGAAAAGGAGTCATAAATTGCCTGAATGAGAGCATTTAACATCCAGCCTTTAGCTTTAGCTATAGCTTTAGCTACAGCTCAGACCAGTGACAGCTCAAGATAGAATCATAGAATCATAGAAAGGTTTGGGTTGGAAGGTACCTTAAAGATCAGATGGATAGTTACTTGCAGGTAGCACTCCTGCTGGGATCACACCAGCTGTTGTAGCCCCACCAATGTCCAGCATGGCCAGTGGTCACCTCCAAGGTTCTTCAAGGCCACAGTTATCTGTCATAGTTCATGATCACTGATGTTCTTCATAGAATCTCTTTATAATTTTTTTTTTTTCTAACAAGACAAGGGTTTGCTTTTGGGAATTCAGCTACTTTTTGATTATTTTCTTAAACAGTTAAGTTTCACTTACCAAAAGTCCCAGCTTTTTCAAAGTTATTTTGAAACCACCCTTGACAGCAGCAGGCACTGGTTAACCAGGTGGTCAGAATGTAGTACTTAATCATCTGAGTCATTATTTGTAATATCAAGCTTCAGAAACAAATAAAGCTGTTGTGTTGCTCAGTGGGAAGAAATGCAGAATAAGCACCCTTAGTCTGGCCACAAGTACTACCTACAGGTTGGATGAGGCTTTGAGCAACCTGATCTAGTGGAAGGTTTCCTGTCCATGGCAGGGGGGTTGCACTAGATGGCCTTTAAAGGTCCCTTCCAACCCAAACCATTCTATGATTCTATGATTCTTTATTGTTGAGGGATTGATGAGATTTCTAGCTTGATATTTGCTAGGTGAGGGTAAAAAAGACATGTATTTATGTGACAATTTTTAAAATTTTTGAGTGTTCAGGTGTTTCAAGAAATCCCTTTTGAGACTCGACACTTCCAAACAAGCAGACAAAAATAAATAAGTAAACAATGTGGAATTCAGATGAGAAGAAAAAGATATGTTGATATAATGCTACATATAATGTGGCTAATGTGGCCAAAATGCTTCTGAACTTCAGCACACTCTGAGGATGTCTGAAATACCCCTTCATAACAAACTGCATGTGCTCTGTATATCTGGAAGAAACAGGCATACTGCAAATGCTATAAAGAAATTCACACATCAGCTAGGGGAATAAGCATCCAGACTTTTTATTTCTGATATTTTAAGTTTTGACCCATCTCAATTAAGATCGGTTAGAAGTCAATTTCACAGCTGTTGGTTTTAAAGATCTCACAAAAATGATAATTCACTGCTAGGCAATAATTTACTTCAGTGCAGCCATTCCCAGGATAAAGCTGACACATTTTAAGTCTCTCTCGCTCTCTCTCTGCCTCCCTCACATCCATCCTTCTCTAAGACAGGGCTGGGGAGAGGATAATGATTCTTCTTCTTGAAAGTATGGGTAGAAGAAGGAGATTGCAGATCTGTTTAACTCACCCACAGCCACATCCCACTGACATTTTTTCCTAGATATAAGGTGAACAAGAGCTGTCCTTGCCTTGTCCATTGAGATCTGAACCCTCCTTGTGCTTCACTTTGTCTACACTCAGTATGGCCAGTAATGGCATCCCATGGGAAGACAAAGCTGAATTCAAGCCATTCCAAGACTGGAGTTTGAGAGCTTTTTTTTTTAAAAAAAAAAAAAAAAGAAATCTCCTTTTTCTTGGTTAAAATATTCGCACTATATTTACATTTTGAAACCTATCCTAAGCGCCCTCCTGAGGGATCAGAACAAGATCAGTCCTTTGGTGGAATTTGTTTTTCAAGTAAAGGTTGAAAAAATTGTGCTGGAAACCTTAGACATGTTTTCAAGTGAATAATTAAACCAGACTGTTCCCAAGGGGGGTGGCCTCTAGTCCAAGTTGGTTGCCAGTACATGTCTATTTAATAGATTGTATGTTATTTCTTTCATGTTTATTTGGCTTGCATTTGAGTGCATGGGATTGAAAGTAAATTGGGTAAGAGGCATTACCTAAAGTTACATGGACTTGCATTGCTCATGTGAGTCAGAATGACAGGGCAGAAGAGTAAAGTGTTCTGGATCCCCAGATCAAGCCAGGTGCTGCACCTGGACATTAGGTTCAGTACTGAGAAGTTTTTCCCTAGATCTAGTGGGATTCATACATCCTTTCAGAGCAAATCTAAATCCAGCATTGCAAAACCTGAGCATTGAGCCAGTATATTATTGCCTTCTGGTAAATCTTAAGCCTGTCTTTCCTCTGGGACAAAATTCAGTCTAGTTGTATAGCAGGTAGCAAAATGATGCCTTGATCTCAATTAGTTGCTAATGTTATATGAATGCTCATCTCTAATAACCATAGTCTGTGGAGGCTTGACAAAGGGTAAGGTAAAAGAGAATCTGGATTTAGTTCAGTCCTGCTAAAAATGTGTTTCCAATAGCAGGTCTAAACGTTATCCAAGTTTACTTTTCCTCTCCTAAAGACCATGCTTTCAACAGTAATGAATTAACACAGCTCCCACAAAACCAGTGGGATTATGCATGTACAGAACTAACTGATATTTAAGTACATCTATTTTCTTCAACACTATTTTAACTTATTTTCCCTGATGACTTGCTTCCACTCATTTTTACATAAGTTATTAAAGAAGACCATATGCCATCTGCCTTCAACCTTACCCTCCATTACCTACATTTGACATGGTTAGGTTTGAAGAGGTCTACAGCTGTAACTAATGTACTCCCAGTAACCTACCCAACATGAAGACAGCCTTTGTTTTATTATGTACAGCATTCTATGCATCAAAGTATGTTTTAATCCAAATTATCAATTACTGTATCCCAGTGTACCACTTGCAAAGTACTTTTAGATGGTGAGACATGAATGCCACTACAGAAACATTTCCCATTTATTCGTGATGTGGGCGAACATGCCTTAACTCTAGACCACTGTTAAAAAAAAAAAAAAAAAAAGACATTTCAAAGAGTCAAACATCTGCCCAATTCCAAAGGGCAGCATCAGAGCACTTAAACAAAAACACAGCAGGGAATTTAATCATGAGAAAACTGAAGCGAAAGAAGATTTTGTATGGGCACAGCTAGTTTTAGTTCTTTCATGGCAAAAATAAAGGGGTCAGAGAGATCAAGAGGTCACCCATTCATGGGTTTAAAAAAAAAAAAAAAAAAGAACAAAAAGGACTTTTCTATAGTCTACTATGCAGTGTTAGGAAATGTCCAGATCAGGGTTTCCCCACCCTGTATTCTACCCACCTTGAAGAATAAAGAAAACAAAATCCTTGGGCTTCAACCTCCCAGTTGGCTTTTATCATAATCCATATTATTCGCAAAATAGACTGAAGGTGACTTATGTGGTGACCTCTCACCACAATTCAAAACGAGTCTTAATGAACTGGGGTAATTCATTCCTCCGGCAGAGCTTACGAGATAAGGCAAGACCGCACTGGTGGGCTCAGCAGACTGAAATGTTAATCTTTTGTAGTCTCTGCTCCAGAGGACCCCCAGGTCAAATCCCGGTGCTGCCGAGAAGTAGCAACGCCTTTGTTTGGAGTTGGAGAAGCATGGTTCTTGATTTCAGTGTTGCTATTCACTTTGCAGAATGTAGTGTGCGTGCAAGTGAAAACAGCCCATAAAGTTATTTATAACCATACAACAGGACTATCTATTGAAAGGCAGAGAACAAAGGCTTTAAAAAAGGAGAGTTTAAGGAGGCTGAAACAAAAAAAGACAATAAGGATGTGCTCCCAACCTGCATTTGTGATCATTGTCCTCTGTGGGTCATTAAAAATCCACTGTGCCGTTGCTTCAAGAGTTATCTGGAAAGAAACCCCAAGTGGACCGGCTCTGATTATTCGTTACAAAACAGGAAGGAATGCATTTATTTTCACCCTGAAAAGTATGATTTACTTTATCAAGTGTGATAGCATGTAAACATCTCTCATTTTCTCATTTTATAGAGGAATAACTGGTATTCCTAGCTCCAAATCAGTAAAATAAAAAAGATGTTGAGAAAGAAAAGGATGTCTTGAAAGTTGGAGTGGAAAAGTAAGGAGAGGAGAATTGAACTAAAGTTCCCAGATCCTAAGTTCCTGCCCTAATCTTCCTGCTTGTGCCTTTCTTTCTCTTGGCTCTGGCAGTGCTTGCCAGGCAGTAAAAACAGTGAGAAGGTCCTTGGACCTCTGATCAAAAACCAAGAGTGCAAAAGGGGAAGTTAGAAACTGGAACTGACTCTAAATAAACTAATGAAGAAGAGTTATCAAAAGAAAAGTTTAGGAGACTTAGTAGGAAAAGGAGAGTAGACATAGAGTTAAAAAAAGTTTTAATGCTGATTAAATGGTTTGCCATTCTCTATCTCTTTTTCAAGAAAATAGCAAGGTGGATGTACACAGGAAACAGACCTTCCCTAACAGAGTGACAGCAGACTCTCTACTGCTGGGGAATTATATC
>NW_010135527.1:0-36401 GCF_000699245.1 Pterocles gutturalis
GGGGGAAAGTTTTAAAACATACAGATTATATATTTTCAACTTGAAGTTTACCGTATTTTACATTTACCTTGTGATGATAGAATCTATGTCTGCATAGAAAGGAAGCACAAATTCTGCAGTTTAGACTCCACTCTAGATTTGCAATGTTTGACAAAGCTTCAGTGGCAAGAAGAAATGCCTTTACATAGAACAGTTACAGTTCTAGCATGGGCTCATATTATGCCCATGCTTGTTGGCAGGCCAAACCATCCACGACTTCCCTTTTCTACCCGAGAAAAAATCAGATTAGACTAGGCTTGCTCTAACTACACTACCAACATCTTGCTGTCTCTTCCCAGAGCTGTGCTCCACGTTATTTTTGGTTGGTGCAAGGCAAGTTCTCCATAAGCACCTTTCCTTGTGTATTTTCATGAAAATGTTGTTAATTTATTCATGGCACTATCATCCCAGGCATTCCATGGTTTAACAGTTTATACTGATATACACAACAGCATAGGAAAACTGCAAGATAGTAAGGAACAGAGACAACCCAAATAAAGAGGAATTATGCTGAAGGATCATAACAAATCTCTTTCGGAGGCTTCTCAGTATCTCAGTAGACAAACTGGACAGATTTATCCAGGTGGTTTATAGTAGTCAGGCTAAGGATGGATTTCAACAGTGTCTACAGTACAGTTAATTTTTGCTGTAGCCACAACTGAGACAGAATTTAATTCTGCAATATTTGGTGAAGTCATTTAAAAAAAAAAAAAAAAAAAAAAAAAGAAACCCTAATCACACATGCTTCAGGTACTCCAGGCCACTTGAGTAGCCTTCTGTAAGGCTCTGGGCTGCAGACCATTAACAGCCTTGTTCCTCCAGTCCAGAGAGCTTCCAGCCAGGGCAGCCTTGTCTGTAGAGGAGAAGGACATTTCTGGGGTTAGTTTAGGACATACTCCAGGCCACTTGAGTAGCCTTCTGTAAGGCGAAGGACATTTCTGGGGTTAGTTTAGGACAGAATGAAGATTTTGTCAAACCATCAACTCCACAGTCTGCACTCTCTGTGAGAGGTTTTCCAGCAGCAGTATGTAACACATATATGCAAAATCTCCCACTGTCTATGTGTCTTGCTGTGGAAAAGAAGAACCACTAATGTGTGATACATTTGAGTCGCATCACTTACCACAATCCCAAATAGCACATCATAGTTATTATAAGGACCTGCAGCATATGAACATGTCTAGAGCAGAATGAGAACACGTGCAATGGTTACAGTGATATATGCAGTATAAATGTATTTAGAAATACCCATCTGGGTGGTGTGAGCTACCACATTGAGACCACCACCACTGTTCCTTTTGAAATTTTGGGGTCTTGATAGTATTTTGGGAGGGTGGGGAGGAGTCTTTCTGGTTTTCCACCACCTACCAACCACACAGGTCAGGTCAACAGAATTTTTGGAAAACTATATTGTAATAAAATGGTTATCATGGAAAGTGTTACTGCATTTTTCAGCCAGGTTCACGAACTCTCACTATGACTGTTTTCAGCTAAAAAAAAAAAAAAAAAAAGGAACAAAACCAGCTTGCTGGTTTTAGCCATTCACAGTCAAATTTTCAAAAGTTTGGAAACCTCTGACTATATGCCTATGTTTTTCTTTTCATCTTTTAAGACGGTGCATTTTCCTGTTTTCTTCATCAATCTCCTTTATTGCTTTCTCCCATTTCCCCCCTTCTCTCTCTCTATTGCATTGTAGATATTAAGTCATATGTTGTTATGAAAGATATTTTTTACCTTTTTCCAGTTTCCTGAAAGCTAAAAAAAAAAAAAAAAAAAAAAAAAAAGTTGAAGATTTCACAAAGAAGATTTTCAGAAAATTATTTGGTAGAGGGAGGATCTTCTCCATTCCTGACATCATCTGGAATACTCTGCTTTCAGTTTTCCTTCCCTATTCCATAGAAGAGTGGAAGGCAATTGGAGAGTGTGCACTTTTCCAGAGTTCATGGTCCTGGCTTGTTGATTGTTCAGATTTCTGTGAACATAACAAGTAAATTTGTAGTTAATGGGGTCAGGCTAACAATAGTGTCTTAAAACAAACAGCATGCTTGGTTGATGTTTGAACAGCAATCAAGTTCAGTGAAGCACAAATATGTCTCTGCATATGCTTCCAGATACTTGTTGCAACCACTTGAAGTGAAATGCAAGAGCCACTGGAGAGTGCAGCAATCTGTGGCACAGAAATGGGGAAAAATCTAACCAATATATGAAGAAGAACTGAGCAGGAAAGAATATTATCTAGATGAAGTTTGCATAATACCTCAGTGGGAAAAAAAAAAAAAAAAGAAGAAAAAAAGAGGAAAATACCCACTGTATTTTAATTTCATTGGTATGAAGAGAAATCAATAGATCATTTTAAAATCACATTAATCACAATAAATCACATTTTAAATAAAATTCATTAGAAAAATTAAGAGGGGCAGAAGCAGAGGTTTTAATTAGACTTGTAACATTTGTCTATGTAGGCATAGAGTTTTATTTGAAGAGTTCTTCATCAAGTGCCAGGGCTCGTACAAACAAGCAGTGTGCCAAGGCTTCTGCTTTTTAAGTCATAGGTCAAAGAACTAAAGGGAACGGTAGGGCAATTTTTCAACAAGAAGGAAGTACTGGCCCAAAATAAAGTCACAATGAGTTATGGCTGGTGAGGGGATTTGGATACATGCCAGATAGATTTTTGTCACTCTTTGTTAATTTGCTGTTAGCTTTAGCACTTGGAAAAGGAGATGAATTGTGACAGAAACAAATAATGCACAGTAACGGCACCCAACACGCACTTGCCTGTATCGTCACTCATCTGTGAGCCACTCCTCGCGACTGCAGAAGGCAAGTGTTTGGAGGGGCAAGCCAAAGTGAATTTTATTCCTTAATACAGTTTGATCCCCCAGCACAAGCTTCAATTTCACCTCTGTTTACTCGGAAGCTGCTGGAGAATTACCCTTCTCAATATCCATCAGTCAAAGAGCACATTGCACACCGGTGCTGAGAGCATGCAACTCCTCATTGATTAAAACATCTGCACCCAGCATACCAACAGGTTTTGTTTCTTCTCATGACATTAGCAATACTATAGTGATTACACCTGTGGCAACCAGCCAGTGCCCCTCTTTTCCCTTATTTTTCAAGCCTGTCAGCTCTGGTGGTCTTTGACATCACACAATTAATTTAAGCATGTCACCCCTTCTGCCCCAAAGAAAGCCAGTCCAAGACTTGCTCTTATTTCTACATTAGCAAACCACATTCCTGATTTCTGATAACTTGCATCGCACCAGGCAAATCTCTGTCCAGCAATCCCATAGCAGCAGAAATACCTGCACTGTTCTAGGTACCTAGGCTTAGCCAGCACAGCAGCTTGCTATTCTTACACGGCCTTTTTTAGTACTCTGACTTCAGTTTTCAGTTCTCAAGAACCCAAATGCCATGTGGAGGCAGACAGTGATACTGTAGTAATTTGAGATGGTTGCAGCTTAACAGCCATGAGATGAAGGTGGTTGTGCTTCATGGGCTCAAGATCTTCTCCCCAGCCAGGGGCAGACCACAGCTTAGCTCTCTCCCTCATTCAGCTTGCTCGGCACATCTCTTTCTCCTTCCCCATGACAAGTAACAGGGAAGGGGACTCAACCTTATTTCCTACCAGGGTCAGTCTGTGACACAGAAGAGGGGTTGTTCGTCTGGTGGCATAAGGTGAAGCATTCTTCCTTCATAAGCATCTGTTTACTTGCTTGTTCTTTCTCTTCTTAGCATTATTACCTATTCTTCAGTTTCTCAGGAATTACTCTTCTTGCTCTCTGCACAAGTTTGCCATTCCCTTGGCTTTGTCAGACCTCACATGAGGGGAGTTCCACTGTTGCTCCATGTCACATGCGCATGTCCTGTCTGCAGAGTGGTGGCAGTGGCAGAGCAGAGCGCAGGCATCCATGGGGTGGTGGGACCATCTCACCATGGACATGCCCCAGTACTGCAGCTGTGATGTCCGTGGGCAAAGCAGCTAGCTGTTGGGTACGCAGAGTCCTGAGAAAGACTCAGATCATCATGAGAAGCTGAGTATACACAGATTTTATAGACTGCAGGAGAAGGAGCAGCTGAAGTTCCCAGCACAGGTAGAGGCATGCTGGGGCGACTGACAGGAGGTGGCTGTGACGGCCATGACAACAGATGAAGACTATTTCTATGTACCAGCAAAGTGAAGCTTTACCTAACTGGTTCAGCTACGGCATTTCTGCTGGTTGTAATTTAGGAGATTGAAACTAGGTATCAGATACCAATTGTCACCTACCTTCAGGAGCTCTGAATTCCCTCCCTTATTGCCAGTCTCATGTCACAGACAGTATTTCCAAAAGCTTGGTATTTTTAAAAGTTGATTTGCAGCTCAACTGAACTTGCAATATCAGCTCTGAGGCCAACACTGGTAATACACAGCCGTATCCATGTCCACAGTTACCAGTATTTAGTCAATTCAGTTCACTGTCAACACCTTCAGTTCCTCCTAGCTGGTAATTACAGCATATGTGACAAGATCCTGCATGTACTTTAGTGTACTGATGAGCAGTTAGACTCACTTTGGTCTCATCCACACCAAGTTTGCCCTGTTTACAGTGACTAACATGTCAAGATAATTTAGTAATTGCAGTTGTGGAGGCTGCAGCAACTCTGTTAGACCTTAGTACTTTGTCCGCATCTCATGCAGTGTCACCACAGACCACATTCAAAGTTTACTGAAGCAACTTCTAAAGAAATCTCCCAGTCAGGCATCTGTGGTCAGAAAAACAACTATATATACATATATCTATATCCAGAAAAGTGTGCTCAGCTCCTTATCTGCACACACAACCCAGAAACAAATGTAGATGAATGCAGCACAAATTGCAACTTGGACAGAAGTCAACTAAAAAATATGCATGCTAAAATGATATGGTCGTAGGGACACTCATAAAGAAGTTTGGTGCAGCATAAAACCAGATGCACGTTGACAGAAGGGCTCGCTGTTCATCTTCATTAAAGAGGACAAAAATAAAGACTAGAGGAATCATAAGAAAAAAAAGAAATGTGGCACCAGTACAGAATTTCCACAGCACAATCCAAAGGAATAGATGAAGACAAGAATGTCTTAGACCTCATGAAAATAAAAGCCAACATTAGCTGCTTGTCCTCATGGTTTCTTACCCTGAAAGACACAATACATAAGACACGGTCAAAAGCAAAGGGGATGGCTGCAGCAAAGTCAGGCAAAGATTACTCTTTAGTGCAGGGCAGTGGGAGGAAGAGAGGGAACAAATTAAAACCATGGCTGTCTCCCTGGACTGCGTAGACACAGTCTGATATGTTGAGCTAGGACACAAGATTGACCAATATGGCATCAATATGGATCTGCGAGGATATTTTCAGAGGATGCTGGCCCACAAAATGAGCATCTGGGAGTTCCAGAATAGCAGACTCCCACCAGCCTTAGTGCTGGCACTTGCTCAGTTTCACACTTCATTTCACAATGACCTACGGACCATCCTCTCCAAATGGCTCGTATATGCTGAGTACATCTGCCCAAATTCAGGGCCCCAAGCCTCCAACTCTATGGGGAGAGTCTTGACAGCAACTTGACTATCACGCATCTTTACTGTAAGAAACAGGACTTGTAAGGAACTTGCCAATATGCTCCCATTCATATCACACACACAGCTAATCTGAGCTTCCCATCTTTTTGAAAGCCATTGATCAGTCACACCAACCAAAGGAATTACACATAGGATCCTGTCACACTGTTCCCCTTATCAGCTCACCAGGCTCGTTCAGAAGATGTAGGGACAATCTTTTAAATTGGACTAGTAAGATTAAAAAAGGGGGAGGATCTAGTGGGTAAACAGGGGCCTGTTTGCAGCTTGAATTTTAATTCCTGGAAGACATACTGTTTAATGTGTTGTAAGGCTGAGCACACGCTGAAGTGCATGCGCCTTACCTAGGAGAAGACCATCAGCTTGCTGACAAGAACAGCAGAGCTCCCCTGCCATGGTCAGGGGTTTTAACACATCACCACCAGACCAAACAAACATCTAGCTGGATTGCCGTGACCATCAGCTCATCACCATAGGTAAACCTGGGGCATGCCTCAGAGCAGATCTGCTGAAATCAGGAGAGATGCTGTATGCTTTCTGGATTGCCTTATCCTCCTATTCTAGACTCCCTCCAGCTTTTCTAAAGCTAAACACCACTAAATGAAAGGCCCTTGGCAAGATCAGAGTCATTTAGTTCTTAATTTGTGTTTCTATGCTTGCCTTGTTTTTTTTTCTAGTGGGTGGTATTTAATTCTCATCTTTCCCACAACGTCGTACCAAGAGTTGCAAAATTCTGCCCATTCTCTTCATTCCTCCAGAGGAAAGAGGGTGCCATTTCCTTCCCTCTTCACCGCCATTATTTCCTTTTTTTGTGGGGTCTGCAGATGCTCACAGTCTCTGTGGAGCAGGTAATTAAGGAGGTAATTGTGTGGAGCAGAACTCCTGCAGTTGGCAAAAGTTGGTAGGAAAGGCTACTTTCTTTCCATGAAATAGAAAAGCTATAGCTTAGTTTTGATTGTTTCTGCTTATCTTCAGTCAAACACTGTTACCTGATGAGAAAACAGTCTCTCTTCCCCCTGCGCAGCTTGACTTGGAGTGACAGCAGATTGGGGAAGCAATCAATCCTCCCCTCAGAGTAATTGCCACTAAGCCCCAGCTGGCCCTTCTCCGGCTAATTCAAAGGGTCCTAGGAAGTGTAAACTAGGCAACAGTGACAGAGGCAGGATGTTTCATATCAGTGTTGAAAAGATCTGCATCAGTAGCTTAACATTCATTCAAGGGACAAGCAGCAGCAAGAGAGGGTTGGAGCAGGGGGAGGAAGAGCCCTCTGAAACTCCAGGGAGCTGAGATAAATACACCCGACCGCAAGCCACTGCTTGCTATTAAAGGAATAATTTCTTGTGTATATCTTCCTTCATCTTCCTCTGAATGGTTTTCATAGGTCTACCTGAAAAAGGAGCCAAGCAGCACAAGATGAAGTGGGTTGCATGCCCGGCATCCCTAGAAGGGTTGTTTATCCATGCTGCAATCTCTTTAGTGCACCTGCAGGACTTTGGGCAGAAGCAGATTTCTGCAGCAGTATTCCCAGGCTTAGGGCTATTTGCATATGTTTGTCCTGAGGATTGAAGGCAGACAGCACGAGTTGTCGAGTTGTCGTTCTTATCTGACTGACATAACTTTTTTTGGTTTTTTTTTTTTTTTAAACCGTGATGTAGAATGTCTCCAGGGAAAGACTTCTTTATATGCAAAAGAGTATAAATAAAATTAACTCACCCAAACTTGGAAAACTCTTCTTACTCTTCCTATTCATTCTTCATTTGCATTTATTTTCTTCTGCGTTTGATCTGTGCTATCCATCTCTACACGACTGTTTCCTGTACTCATCATCTTACTCAGAGTTATTTATCAGCTCTTTCCTATTTTTAAAAGGCCATCTTTCTCTTTCTCTCATTCTAGCATCCACACACTTTCTCTTCCACCCCCTAACTGTTGCCAATGTGTCTTTATCATTTTGTTAGCTCTCTTGCTTTACTTACTTGGATTGATTTCTATAACCCTACTGAAAAAATAATTTTAAAAAAGGGGCAATGGCTGCCCAGCCCAGACAGTGAGTGGATAGGGAGCTCTGGTGGCATGCTGACAACCCAGGATGGGAAGGGGAAGTAGTTTTTCTGCTGTTAGCAACCATGCTTTCCCTTTTGATATCCTGATCACCATTGTTCTCCTTTGCCTTTCATCTCCTAAAGGACATGCTACAGAACTGACACTGTAGCAGAGCAAAGTCTTTTGTTGCCTAGAGGTGAAATGTTGTAACCAAAGAGAGAATGAAAGTCAAGTCTAAATGCACCCAATGTCACGTTTAGGTGCCTAAACTGGGATTGCAGTTGCTGTAGTCTCCCAACAGAGACAGCAGAGAGACAAACAATTTCAGAAGGACGGTCACATTTTTCCTTATTCCAGTACTATGTCAGAAGATCAGGAAATCTCACTAGACTGCACCTACAGACAGGCAGAAAGATTTCCAAACTCAAAGATACTGAGAAGATGCAACAGGAATCAAAGACCACATGGCTCGTAAACTCATCTTTCTGCATTAGACTATGCTGCCACAGATCATTCAGAGACAACAGAGGGCTTGTTCTAATACACATGTGCGTAGACCTCAGGTGTCCCTGTTGGGGCTGGGCACAATGTTTGATTCTTAGCCCACAACTCAGTTGAATGCAGGCAGAGCCATTGAGATGGAGCTTGTGTGCATGGTGATTGAAGAGACCCCACCACAGAGGCTTTCCTTGCCAGGACTCTGTAATGGACCAGATGCGTGCTGTAAGAAAAATGTTTCTGTGATGCACCTGAAATCCTCTTCATCAGTATGCTAAATCCATGCAACAGATTCATCAGTAGATTATTTAATTTACATTTTTAAGAGACTACAATACTTCTATAGCTGTAGCAGAGAAGGTGATTAGATACATAACAGTGAAGGTACTTGGAAGGGATATTGCTACATCTACCAATTACACATACCTTTGCTATTGTGTTTTGCACAGTTTAGGAGCTCCATTTCCCCTACTAAAGAGTTCCTATCACAGTCCTGGAGAACTCACAAATCAGAAGGTCAGAGGCACAGAGGGATTGTTTGCTACAAAAGTTGGGTGGAGACCTCAAGATGGTTTAAATAGGTATCAAGCTCTATTGAACCTGGTCACTTTCAATGCCATCAAACGCCCTCCCTTGCAGAAGGGCTGCTTGCATCATGTTTCTGTGAGCTTAAGGAAAGAAAGCCAAACTAGTGCCCCCACCAGAGGCAAGATTTGAAGCTCTCTCTTCAGTATGGCCTTTTGCTAAGCATTCAGCACGTGCATACTTCTTGACCAAACCACACACGCAGCTCCAAAACAGCCAGGGTACATGCTGCCTCCATCCCCAGCACAGCAAAGGTAGGCTCTGCCTCTGGCTTGACCTGTGGCTGGGGTTGAAGAAGGGAGGGAAGGTCACTGGAGAGAGGAATTGGTATTCCTGTAGCAAGAACAGGAGGGATTGGAAGGATCTGGTGAGCAGCGGGAGCATTTTGGAAAAGGATAGAGATACAGGCTTCAAATCAGCATGAATTTAGGCTCCATTAACTGCACAGCTCACAGAATGACCTGTTTGTCTTTATCCTGGCAGGTCTTGGGGCAGTGACGGTCTCCTAGTAGCTGTATGAACAGAACATAGCAGAGTGAGGCCCTTAATGGCTCTGTGAACCTGAAGGCACTATTACAATACAAATAGCCATTAAGGCTGTATGTTCAGAGACATTTTAGAGCAGCAGCGATAATTACCTTTCAGTCTAAGCGAACCTGCACTGGCAGCTCTGTCGTACTGCAGCAGCTGGCCCAGGACCAATGCCAGGGCTGTGGCTGGAGACTGTCCTGACCAAATTTCCCCGGAGGGCAAACCCCTGCCGAGAGGCCTGCTGCTCTAAAAATTCATAGAATCACAGAATGGTTTGGATTGGAAAGGACCTTAGAGATCATCTAGTTCCAACCCCCCTGCGATGGGCAGGGACACCTCCCACTAGACCAGGCTGCTCAAGCCTCATCCAGGACAATTATCCTGTTGGCTCTGGGGTGGGGGTGGGCCTTTCCAAGCACCAGCAAGGGCTGAGCTAATACTGTGTTCTCATCACCTGCATCCCAGGTGCTTTTAGGGAACCTGGCTGAGATCATCCACTGGTGCAAGAAAAACTCCATCATAATTCAAATATCATGGGCTGATATATAGTGCCATTAACTCAGTGTCCATTTCAGTACTTCGCAGCTACAAAAAATGTACAGACATTTAAAAAAAAACCCCACATTTGTCTTCCACAGTTTCCAATACTAGTATCTCAATGTTAAAAGAAATTGTCTACCACTCACAAAAAACCTGGAAGGGGATGGGGTAAGAACATTATTTAATTCACAGGATATATAAAGCTAGGAACAGTTATGGGAAAGTCTTACATCTTTCTTCCCCAAACCAAATGTACCAATTTTTCCTATGGCATTTCAGTGATTTAGCCAACATTTTCCAAAAAGTCTAAGATATTCAGGAGTCTGTCATCCGGATGTGACCAAATGTGGATCTCTATGTCCCAGTTGTCTTCAGTGAGACTAACCAGCAACAGAAATCATACATTTTGGGTGATTTCTCACAGAAGGTAATGCCCTCAAAAAAATTGTCCATAGTTATACAGAAGACAGTCAGAGTTGAGCCAAATGGCCACCATTTATAACTCAGTTTCAGATTTTAGGGTTTTGGATTTCGGGGGGTTTTGGTGGGTGGTGTTTTGTTTTGTTTTGGTTTTGAGGGAAGGGTCCTCAGTATCAAGCTATTGTGGTGATAAGAACACAAGGTGAATTCTCCCTGCTTCTACCCCCGAAAATTCGGACATTAGCTCCCTTCAGTATTTTCTCTGTTTAATTTTATGCTTCCCAGGCAAACAGCAATCAATGCCATCAAGAGAGAGGCTCTCCATCTGGAGAAGGTCTTAATATCAGTGGAATTGGGAATTAATTTATTGAGAGGAAATATTGCCCACTGCTTCATGGCTGAAATAATGATTTTAAACCAGTTTTTTAAAAAACCCAGAAAACTGAAAAGGTGTATATCCATGCAGTGCTGATTGGAAATCAGTGAATTTTCAAAACCAGCTCTGTAGGTTCTTTGATTTCAAAGGAGCACGGTCTTTTCACTTGCTTAGGCAGCTATGAAGATCCCTGAGCATGATCTTTAGGGGTTAGATTTGTTTTGAAGATCTGGTCCCAGCTGCTGGAAGCAGGACTCCTCTCATCCACCTACCATTCAGCCGTTCGGTACCAGTCCAAGCAGCTCCCTCTGCAGTCAGCAGGGGCCGTACACCTCCCTGGGACACTCAGGCCCCCTGCAAGGAGACATCTAAGGCAGACCCTGGGGGACCCACCTGGACCAGGCACCAGGCTTTTGGACCGCTGACGTTAGGGAAGATGCCGTCTCACCATGAAGATTAAGCCCTTGGGAGGATTCCCATTTCCTCCATTGTGTCTAGAACTTCCCCTAGAGTTTTCCAAGTACTTCTTACCAACAGACTTCCAGGAAGTGGGGGAACACAAACTTTTTAAATACAGTCTCATTGATCAGTAATGATGGCATTTTTTGCTTTGCTTTGAACATACAAGTTGGACACAGTAATATTCAGAGTACTAATAACCCTTCAAACTCACAGTTACCAGCCTCCCCCACAGTCCTTCCAGAGCTATCTTTCCTCTCCAGCAGCTCCAGGTGAATCCAAACCCCAAACGTGTTTGCTGTCCCACAAGTTTGACTTCTGAACACCTAAGGTGAATGCCATTAATAAACAAATGGTCTTGCAAGATAATGCTCTAAAAAACTCTACAGAACTGGCTTCATGCTACTCATTATTTAAACAAACTTTTTGCTTGTACTTGGATGATTGGAAGTCTCCACTGCATTGCCAGTCATGGGATGAGGCCAAGTTACCCTCCAGCACACACGAAATGCTGTTGTCTCAGCAACACACATGAATGCATTTGAATCTCTAATGGAGATTCATACGATTCATTAAGAAAATAACTCCACTGCTCACTTCTTTTAAAAAAGCACAAGTAAATGACATTACTCCATTTTCTCTGAATGATTTCTGATTCTCAACAGATAATGGATTTTTTTTCTCATAATGCTTTTCCTTTAGAGAAGCATCTCCAGGAAATAGACACACTTTGTCCCACACTGCTCTGTGCTGAAGGTGTCCGAGGGTTCTCCACTGCTCTCCTCCTCTTGCTTGTTAATGTCATGGTGCTGGCTACTTCTTCTCACTTTCAGTTGCCAGATGTCACTAGGAGGCAACAAAAAATATGAATGCTTCTTGGTGCAGCCTTTCCACACCACCAATTGCAGGGATGGTCAGAAGAAAGTCACCTTTGTTGGAAGACTGTGAGCAGGTGGGCTGTGTGATGAAGTGATGGTAGCTACAACACACACAGAATTTTGAGACCTGTGTTCTTGGGAAAGAGAGGCAGAGAAATGCCGTGCAGCTTTGTCTAGAGAGTGACCATTTGGTTACTGTCATGACCAGTGGAGATTCACAGAAGAAACATTTTTCTCCAGAGGGTTAAAAAAAATCTCACCTCAGTAAACGACCAAAGCCAAGGACACATCAAACATAGCAGTAGACTATTTGCATTGCAGGTTGAAACTGCCCATGAAGCAGGTCAGGAAAACAAATTTGCTTAAACACCCAAGTCCTATGTGGTAATCTGGTCACACAGAGTTTATGGGCACAAAATTCACAAACACAAAGTCATATCAAGATAAAGGCTTTGAAATCTGAATTACCCCGCTCTGTGTTGCTTGTGAACCACAGCAAGGATCATCTTGTCTTCACAAAACCCCCATGTCAGTTCTCCCCACAGGGTGACAAAAAAAATGAAATGAGAGCAAACAAGAGGGAAGTCTAATGCTGTTTCTGGAATATTATTTGTCTGCTGTTGTGACCCACAGGGAAGCAAATATTGCAAGCCATTATTTCATGCAACAGATAGCGTCCTGATCAGTCACAGCAAGCCCAAGGCAGGAGCACCAGAAACAGGAATTACAAGTGAGAAAAATATAAGACTTAGATCTAAGGTTTAGCGCTCATGAGGAGTTTGAACACTAGATGGATAGTGAGGATTTGGAGGCACACAGAAAACCAATGGAGAACTGGAGTGTGAGGCATGGAGCAAATACAGTTCTCTCTTAATAAGATCCAAGTCAGATCTTATTTTTGTTGACAGGACACAGTGATTTCAAGCAAGTTTTTCCTATTTATGCCATTATCAGCCAGATCAAAATCCAGACCCATAAGAGGCCAGGGCACAACATAATCAACTCTTTGAAGTTCAGGGAACAAAAAGCAGGCTGATTGCAAACAAGAGAAGGAGCACTCTAATCAGTGTACCTTCAGATTATGGTGTATTTAAAGATTTCCAAAGAAGTGGCATCGTCAGGTCACTAGAAAATAATACATTCAGGCCTGTAGAAAAATAAAATCCTAATTTTCCTACTCTTTCTTTTTAGAAAAAAAACTTTAATTAGCATAAGCAAGAAAGATTGAATGAAGTCAGATACAGGATAGGAAGGAATTATTTTGTTTATTGTTTGGGGCACTTATTTTTGTATTTTCTTTCAGAAAGAAACAGCAGGCTTTGAAGATTTCATTATGTATGTAAGCGTAGCAATCAATCTATCATAAAAAACAGAAGCAGAACTGAAAACAGGTCAGAGTAAAGAATTTGCTGGAATCTATTTGCCAGAATAACTCACCCTTAAAATTTAGCAGATAAGAAGGAAAGGATTTGCAAAGAGCAATTGTACTTTACTATGAAAAGCAGAGATTAGTAGGCAGTAGCTAGAACAAGCAAAATAGGGGAGAAGTATTGACACTATCTTTAAATTGTAAAAATGAAAATTAAGTTTTTTGATTCCTTCTCCACCAAACTATGGAAGCTGTCACAATAACAACAATCATGTAATTTTAGTTCAGATTCTGACCCAAACACAGTCTTGCACAGTAAAAGAAGGGATGATTGCCTAGTATCTTCCCAGCAAATAAACTTTAAATCTAGTCCCACGCCTGCTATAGAATTTCCCTGCAATAGTCCTTGGCTCACATTTATGTGGATTGACTGAAAGTCCCTGAATGCTACCTTAGTCTGTCTCCACGATGCTGCATAGGGATGAGCATTCAGACAGCAATTAATAATAACTATTGGCATCAAGTAGAAGAGATATTATCTGAGGCTGACATTGGTATGGAAATTAAATGTTACATTTGGCAAGAAGTTTCTAAACAGACCATAAGGGCTCAGGTGCTTTAATGCACATCTGCTTAAATGCCTGTTCCTTTTTTTTCTTTTTTTTTTCTTTTTTTTTTTTTTATGGCTTTGTTGTAGTCCTTTTAGTTTGTAGGTTTGGTTCATTCAGAATTTCATTGGCACTGTCTTGCTTCCCTGGAAACACGTCTCTGGGTAGTGTTCATTGCACATCCTTTCTCCCCAAACAGATGACAATGACTTGCTATGCTTTCTTGCTTGGTAGGACACTTGGAAACCAGAGGAGGGAGGGAGGTCATTTTTGCTTAAGAAAGAAGGAAAAGGGGAATACAATTTGGGCAGTGTATCTCACTGAGAATCCTAAGGGACTAAGAAGCATTCAGGTCAAAAAAAAAGAAGGGAAACACAAAGGACTTTCAGCCAGTAAGTCAGCTTCGTTGGGGGCCCAACTGAAGTGTCTCTATGCAAATGTGCATAGTATGGGGAATAAATGAGAGGAGTTAGAGACGTGCGCAGCCTGCAGGGCTGAGATCTCATTGGCATCATGGAGACATGGTGGGATGGCTCCTACAACTGGAGTGTTGGAATGCAGGGATACAGGCTCTTTAGGAAGGACAGGCAGGGGAGATGAGGAGGGGGTGTTGCCCTCTATGTCAAAGACCAGCTGGAGTGCATGGAGCTCCACCTGGGGTTAGATGAGGAGCCAACAGAGAGCTTGTGGATCAGGATCAAAGGGAGGGCAGGGACAGAGGACATTATAATGGGGGTCTGCTACAGGCCACTGGACCAGGAAGAGTGAGCAGATGAGACCCTGTATAGGCAGATAGGTGCAGCCTCGCATTCACAAGACCGGGTCCTCATGGGGGACTTCACTAGCTACAGCATTTTGGAAAGCCATTATCACTGGTGCAAAGTGGGAAGGGGGAAAAAAACCTCCCATGTAGATCCAGCAGCATTTTGTACCTATTTTTAAACAGATTTAAAGGGTTAAATTGCAAAATACATGAGGAAAATCTTCTGTCTTTTCGTCTTTGAAAAAACTCTTAGAAATATTTAGATCTAGCTCTTCAAAATCCAAAAAGTGGGCTCATAAATTATTTTAAAAGGCTCTTAGAGGCTCATCTCTCTAAAAATATTTTGCCAGAATATTTTGTCTGTTTTCTTTAATAAGCAGGACTCTGACTATCTGTTTCATGCACAGCAGCTGTATTTTGATGGATCAACAGGATTTCTACCAAAGCTTCTTTGACAGAAGCTAGCAGATTATTGAACCACGGCCACGGCAGGGCCAGTGAAGCCTAGGAAGGTGCTTTTGTCTGTACCACCTCAGGACCATGACCCAAGTATTTTTGTGCTTTACTCAACGCAGTGACACATAAATGAATTTTGAATTAAATCATGTCACAAATGTGTAACTTCCTCAATCCTATGCAAACCAAATAAATAAATAAATAAAGCCTTAAAAACAAGATGTAAAAAACCCAACCTAACCAAGAAACAGGCTACTGGTACTGTAAAGTCTTCCTGCTTTCAAATTTTGCTGCTACACCAAAAAAATTGTCTATTTCTTACTAACATGTTTTTAAAAATAATACTCTTTTACTAAATAAAGTGTCTGTTATATAATATTTTGTTTAAATAACCAAAATTTTCCATCTTCCCTTGTGCTGTAAAGCAGTTATTCAGTCATGATGAATACTTTCCAGGAAGGACTGTGACCCAAAATTAATCATTCTGCACCAATGCTCTATTGATCAGCTCAGTCAATTTTAAATAAAAGGCACATATTATATTTTCAGAGCAGTGGGTCACACAGAGCTTTACAAAAATCCCAGGACAGTGTCTTCTGCCTGAAGCAGAGGGCTCCCTGGTTTGACTGTGAACTTGTCCAGAGTCGTCCTGGGAGCAATTCACTCCTTCAGTCATTACTTGGAGAGACCTTAATGCAAAAATAAATTTACTACACTTCAAGTATGTCTTTCACATAAATACAGTGAAGGTTAATAAATCATGTCTATGATGAGTTACAGGATGAAGGGTACCAGTGAACCAAATGTTAATCAACTATCATGCAGTATGACAATAAGCAAAAGCTATCCCTCTTTTAAATAGAGCACATACAGGCAGGAAAGTGCATAAATGTCAGGCTGGCAGTGTTCAGAAGCATCTGCTCTAGATTTTTGTACTCAAAAGATTTGAGAACTACAGGTTTGATGAAGGATGAAAATGATAAGTTTACTTCCAATAATACTCACAGTACAAAACAGTCAGGACAGGAGCCAGTGTAATTGTCCAGTAGTAAAATATGATATTTGTTGCATTAGATATTATGAGACTCAGTGTAACAACTACTTGAACCGTACATGACCCATTTCAATGGGGCCTATAGCAAAGATGAGGAGGCACTTTTTATCAGGGAGTGTAGTGAGAGGACAAGGGGCAATGGTTATAAGCTGAAAGAGGGCAGATTTAGATTAGATATTAGGAAGAAACTTTTTAATGTGAGGGTGGTGAGGCACTGGAACAGGTTGCCCAGGGAAGCTGTGGATGCCCCATCCCTGGAGGGGTTCAAGACCAGGCTGGATGAGGCTTTGAGCAACTTGGGCTAGCGGAGGGTGTCCCTGCCCATGGCAGGGGGGTTGGAACTCAGTGTTCTTTAAGGTCTCTCTCAACCCAAACCACTCTATGATTCTATGATTTGGCATCGTAAGAGAGCCTATGCAGGACATGGAGCTCCTGGTTTCTGACTTAGTGCCTTCACCAAAAGGCTATGCTTTCTTTCTTAGAGCACATCACATGGCAACTATTTCATCCTCACAACAGTGAAAGGCTAATGACTTACAGATTATTTCCAGTTTTTGCTTTGGCATGGTAAAACCAGGATGGCTAAGTGACTTTACTGGACAATGCATGCCAGAGACAGAGCAATTAATTCTATTTTATCTCTGCAGGTCCAACACTGAGATGTCTAACTATTATTTGTTTTTTAGTTTAAGCTTCTGAGGTGGGTGTATGGAGTGTGACAAGGACTACACAACAGATAATTGTCCCAAAGAGCAGCACATGTCCATAATCCATCAAGGAATTAATACAAGTTGACAGAAGACGCTTGCTCTACTGTATAGGGAGGACATACTGATCACAGCTGTCCCAGGCTGCATGCTTAAATATATACAGCTTGAACGGAACACACAATGCTGCTCATGGCTCTGTGCTTCACCTGTTCAGTACTTCATAAATTAAAAATGCCTGTGAGATGATAATCACTCCCTTACATGTGGCTCCCTGCTTTCTCTTACTGGTGCATGGGCCATGTGCAGACCACGAGTCCTGGTCATTCAAGCCTCAGGGCATGTCAGGCAGTCAGCATTGCTCTTGGTGTTCACTACAGTACCTTGTGCCACTGAGAGCAGCTGATCCCCAACCTTGCCTGTGGCTAAGGCAGCCGAGGGGCCTGGGGAGGATCCTCATCCAGCTCACCCAAGCTGGGGGCACCCCAGAAGGAAGAAATGCTCCATCAGCTGCACGTCTGAGAAGCACAGCAGGATTAAGGGCTTCTGGACCTGCAGCCAAAGCCCCAAACTAAACCTTTCCTGAATTTTGAGTGCTACCAAGAGATTCTCCATCTGCCTCTGTTTCCCTGTAACTGAGCTGTCTGGTAAAGATTTAAAGCACCAACAAAGCTGCTCCAGACCGGGCCATGCAGAGCATTGCGGTGCAGAAGTGATACCATTTGCTTGCTGCAGCTGTTGTGATGGGAGCTGCAGGGTGAAGGTGTTGCAACACAGGGACAGCCTCATGGCCCTGTAGCAAGGTCCCAGGGAGGTGAAAACCTTATCTTCCTCACACCCTCAGCATTTCATGGGACCTCCCTGTCCCCAGGAGCTGCTGAGACATTTGCACATGGAGAATTTTACCTCACTGGCTGTATTTTGTCTGAAGCTAACAGCTGCTGTAGCTCCTAGGTGGAGGTCAAATATGCTTTAAAAGAGGCTCCCTGCCCACGAACTCTGAAACACAAGGTCAACCAGGGGTCCCTTTATTTTCAGAGTAAGATGAGCCATTGTAGGGATGAATAAACCTGACTAGTTGATATGTAGCTCATTATGATGTCCCTACCCATTTATGTTCAGGCAAGTAAACCTGATCTGTTGGAAACAATATCTAGGGCTTTTATACAGTAATTATAGTGAACTAAGATCAGGCTTTTTAAATGAAAGTGATGACAATGCTTTATGGAATGAGTAGTAACAGAGCTGATTTAGATCCTTCATACTGCTAATGAAATGTGAATAAGTAGGAGTCTCATTATCTGCACTTTAGAGTGTGCCTTAGATTGCTCATTATCCTACCACGTTGTGAATCGGTACTTGTGCATGTGTGTGATCCTAATGGTTTCTACACAAAAAGCTTCAAGCTTTGTTTAGTAAGTGGTGTTTTAATCATTATGTTTTGGTTATAAGCATAATATCTGGCTATGCACTATCCACATACAGTGCCTAATGGTTTGCAACTTCAAAGAAGAGTAAAGAAGATTTCAACAAAAGCTATATTTTTCTGGGGGAAAAAAAATCACATAACAAACTCTTTTTTTTTTATGCAATAATTAGCATTTTCCAAGCATTCACAGTGTGGCACTTGGAAAATGAGACTCTTAAACATTCATATTGTGGGGAAAGGAGAACAGAGACAGTAGCTTCTTGATCACATACGGTTGGAGCAAAAGGACAGGAAAAAAGAAAGAAAATCATCTGAGCTTGAAGTCTAAAACATGGGTCATTGCAGAAGGCATCCTCCTACCCTGTGTGCCACAGTTTAGCATCTTGCTTTTCCTGCCTCCCATACTCTTTACATTGGTTCCTCCTGAAGTCCTACCAGCTGCTACTAGCAGCAAAACCTTCCCATTCAGAAGAGATGTCACAGATGAACATGCATTGGAGCAGCTAACCCCCCTGTGGATACACATGAGAAGACCCAGAACTGATTAAAGTAAATAATAATAGCACACTTTTTTTTTTCTCAAAGCTCCAAGAAACCCTCACAGAACTTCTTCCATGTGTGGCAGGGACAGACCTAAATGCATTTCCTTCATAGTTTTTGTGATGCCTCATGGTTTAATTAGATCTGCTGGATGTCTCTCTGCCATCTGCTCCCTTCCAAAAGCCAGCACCTGTGTGCATAAGCTCCAACACTGACTCTCCAATGACTGGCAAAATATATTTCCTCTTCCCTAAGAGGAAATATATTATTGTTTCTTAAAAAACCATCACCTGGGGGTGTCTTCCACTGCAGAAAACAGAGCACCCTAACTTTGATGTTTCAGTTTGATTCTTCTTGACCTACAATATCTGACAGGTCTCACAGCAAAACTATGGAAAATTGTAGGACAGAGTAAGGCAAAATATTTTAAGGTGCAAGGAAAATGTTAAAAATAAATAAACAAACCCCCTTAGGAATAAAACACAAACCTGGTTTACGTTTAAAAGGGCTTAATGTCTTCAAATGTTTTGTTCACACCCTAGATATGCAAATGCAGGAGCCAGCATGCACAGTGTCACTCTACCTCCCAGGTGACTCCTCCATTTGGGGGGGACTGTCTTTGGCCACCTTTCTCTCATGAACAGGATCTGGATAGCAGTGCCATTGGGGCATGTGTCACACTGTGGGCTGTGACCATGCCGGATCACAGGACACAGGTCCCTGTTGATGGCCTTTCCTACCATTAATGCCTCCAAAGCTTGAGGGCATTTCTCCATTTCTCATCTACTGACTAACAGACCTGTCCAGTCTGGTCTTCTCATACTGAAGTCCCTAGGTGAGCTGGGGTCACCTGTGTGTTTCTATTAGAGCTCATGTGGGACAGCAGTCATTCACCTTGTGCTAAGCCAGTGGTGCAATGGAATATCAAAATCACACACGGCACATTAGCTAAGATGACAGTCAGCCAGCTACCATACATGTGTAAACAGGACACCTTTCCTTTCCTCCTGCCTTTTGTTTTTTTTTACCACGGTTCCTGTATCTTGGATATGTATTCCTCCAAGCTTATAGATGTCGAGAGAGGTCATTGCTTGAAGGATTTTACCAAGGCAGGATGTTTTTCTAATACTAAAAACTGATTTGGAACCAGGAGGTAATAAAGGTTCATTTTCAGAGGACAGATGACTTCCAGTTTGCATTTGTTTACTGGAAACAAACCATTCATCTAAAATGAACTGGGGCCAGGACTTCTTGGGTGGAATCCTGGCTCCATCAAAGTCAGTGGGCATTTTGCCACTGCCTACGCATTCACCACATCATTTGTTGTACAGAGGAACTGGAAACTGCTAATGTTTTTACACACAACACATCCATCAAGGAAAAGCTCTAGAACAAAGGAGAAAGCAAATGCAAGTTCTACCACAACATGCTTTGCCTGTAGATAAAACTAGAAAAGGTTCAGGTAGCATTTGGAGACCATGGTGATAGAAGCTGTCTTAATTAAATATCACCTTGGAGATTCTCTCTCACAGTCAAGAAGAGACAACAGCTACCAATTTCTCAGACACCTGGTACTTAGATGAAGCTCTGAACAAAATTTGAAGGATGAACAACATAACCTAGGAATTTGGCCCGTGATTACAGGTACCTCAAGAGAATTTGCTGTTCCCTCCTCATGTAGCATGAAACCACTTCATCGTTTGTTCCTTTAAAAAAAGAGCATTATTGCGCCTTTACTTTTTTGTATCAGTTGAGCTTTATCTGCTTTTGCTCTTTCTTTAACATTTCACTGTTTTAACTAAACATTTGCTTATCCCACATTTTAGTATTTTTATAGCAAGAGCATACTGATCAGCCATTTCATCTCTGTTCATCTGGTAGATTACTGCTACATGAGGGGGTTGCAAGTTGAAAAGTTAAACTTTCTAGCTTTTCTAAAAAGGAAAGAAATTTAAAAAGCAGATTTTTTTTTTTTCAAAATCTGTGCCTTCTTGGAAAAGTAGGTAAAACCACACAGATATGTCTTGGTGAATGTACTTGCATTCTCAAGTAACAGGGCTGAATTCAGGTGTTGGTACGTGTCACTGCATCATAGGGCACTTATCCATCCTTAGCGGTGTATTGGAACTGAACCAAAACTCTGATTTTCCCAGAATGCTTAAAGCAATGACCCAATTTTATGAAACGGACTAGGAAATGTGCCTTTGGCTTCAGCAAGCACTGAGATATATCGACAGTAAAGGACAGAGTTTGACTATACATAAGTACCCAAAGGTACTTAGGTACCTAACAGGTTTTCAATGGATCTAGGAGTCTAGACACCCCTGAAGACGATGCTGGAATGATATATGGGCATTTCTTAAAAATCACAGCAGATACCTGAAAGAAGCTATCTGTCCAAACACTCATATTGAAAATCTAGGTTTTGAGGTTTTGGAAACTCTTCTCCTACAGGATTACAGGCTCCAGCTGTTGCTGAATTTCCTGGACAGAAGAGCTTCAGGATTCCTGCTCCATCATGTCACAACTAGATCCCCACAGCACAGATCTTGCATTTGTGGAAGACATCAACTTTTGAAATCCAAATTAATGACATACCATTTCAGTCAATTATCTGATCAGCATACACTGTTTGTTGTTTTATTCTTATCAAATACAGTCTGAGCATATATTCAGGCATATTTTTCCTCCATGTTCCATTATAAGTTTCAGCTGAGGTTGAGTTATCCTCTATTAGCTCACTAGTGTCCCATAGACAGCAGATCATTGGAAAGAGAAAATATTAAGTAGAGAGGAAATTATTATATCTAGTTCTGTAAAATTTACACTTGCAGATCACATAGTTAGACTAAATATACAGAGATATCATATCCAGTCTGAATGTGTCCATCTATGAACATCGTTCGCATTGCAGTTCTGATTTAATTCAGTGGTAAGTTAAGTTACTAGTAAATCACGTGCTGTGAGAGATAACATTTCAGCTTGAGTTGAGAGATCAGATTCATTATCTGGCAAAAGTCTAACTGCAGCATATTAAAAGTAACATATTAAAAAATTCATGTTGTTGATAAATATCCAAAAGCTCAAACAATTTTTTAAAATAAAGGATCCTGGTTTACCAACATAATAAAATGTTCCCTGCTATTCAGGTTTCCACTCTATCAAATTCCCTTGCTACTTTAGTTTCAGTGACATTTCTAATTTACTTTCTCATCCTACTTTTGTAAGATGAGATGACTTCTGATAATTAGCTCATCCTTGTTTGATAGGCTAATTAGGACTGGTTGAAGAAAAAAAAAAACTTTGCAAAAAATTTATTTCCATTGTAATATAATTGGTTGCAAAAACCCTGCTCCTTTTATGTGTTAGTTTTGAGTTTTCATTAGAAACATTAGCCCAAGAACCCCAAACTTGAAAATACTGTGTTTGTTTTCTCTAATGAAAAATTCAAGTTCTTCTAGATACTCAGACCATTGCCAAATATCTCTAGCAATATTTGGCAGCAAAATGAGCTACATTATGAATAAACATAACAACATCCAGAATTAATTCCAGAGCATTTTACCAACATTAATCAGACAGCTAGTTGGGAAGCAAGTAGGTAACACTTCAGCCACTAGACCAGAGAAAAAGTTCTTTTGACTTAGATCTACAGAGCTGAAATTTAGTGCTTCACAGTTTTCTAACACATCAGGAAATGGGGCTCCTCTGTGCAATGCATGGGGAGAGCTAGGAGCTGGATAACAAGATTACAGAAGCTGCCAGATGTAGTAGGGAACTGCCCAAACTAGCAGTAGAAGACCTGAAGGTGAGACCCAAGACACCCTCCCACTGGCCAGGTGTCTCCATTTGACCCACACTCAGAGCAAAAATCTTGCTTTTGGAGTTTATTGCTTGAGTCAGGTCATGTCGTCTCAGAGACTTGGAAGATCTTCCCTCGACCAACTCTGTGCCTTGCTGAGCATTTACTAGGCCATTTACCAGGGATATGTGATAGGTTTCTCTTTCACCTCTCTTGCTTACATCAACTCTAATCTTGGGTTCTATGTATTTTGCAACGGAACTTTCAAACATTGCTCTTGCACATGATACTTCCATTTAAGGTGGAGGTGGGTATCCATCATGCTTGTTGATGCAATATACAGCTTCCCCCAGCTCTGTTTTACCCTTCAGTAGAAACACACTATTGATCTTGAAACTGGTGGTTTACATGCTGTCAGGCAGGCAAGAGGATGGTCATGGGTCTTTCATGTCTTGGTTGAGAATGGCAATCAGTGGACTATTGGGTAAGGAGCCTCAGTCCCACTCATGCTCTGCAGCTGATTTAAGTGCCTCACTTCGAGTTAAGCAAGATACAAATAATTCAAATTTAAAAAATCGTTAGTTCCCCACTATTATGGCAACATATAATCACTGGTCTTTTTTGGACCCTTTTTCTGGCTGGCTCAAGTGGCAGGTCTCTGCATATCACGCTTGCAGGGATTTCACTCTTCCTACGCCTAGGGAGAAGCTAGGGCCCTTGCACTCCTCACGTTACTGAAAGTTAGGCACACCTTCCTTTGCAATAACTAGCCTGTAAGATGTTTATCCAGCCTTGGGGTTCAAATATACATTTTGATTTGTGACCATGGAATTGTTAATTAGGCACCTAAATCCCTCTGGGCTTGCCCTTCTGCTATTAGCATTATTTACCATTTTCATTAAGCTCATGGGAGAGGAGGGAGAAAAAGTTGCTACACGGAAGTAGGCTGATGGGAGATGAGTATTGACCTCACTCCACAAATATTAGCTCACAAACACACATAATTTCCATGAGAGATCAAACCTCCAGCTAGTTTCTGGAGGTTACTATCAGTACCCAGATCCTGGAAGGAGATGCTGCAGTAGTTGAGTCAGAACTGAATTTTCTTCCTTATCTCCATTTCTGAAAGCTTATTTTACATCACAAAGTCTCATCTCCTATACCCATGGAGTTACTTGGGTCTCTATAAGACTTAACTTAGGCTTGTAACTATGTTTTATTATTCACAGAGATGTTTAAGCCCAGCCACAGAGGCAGCAGGTTCCACAGGACACCCGATCAGTGAGAAAAAGCATTTTTAAGCCAATTTAACAATTTTTATATTTTAAATCTTAAGATAAATTTTATTTGATGCTTTCATGTATAATAATTATACCTGTATCCCAACTTGCTGGGTCTCCCTGGACAAAAAATGAAAAGTCAGATCCCAGGGCATTCGGCTCCAACTGACATGATCTTGCCCTAAAAAACCCCATGGGACTCTTGGGCACTGTCCCTCAGGTAGTTACTGCTCTCATCCTCCTCAGATGGGCACAGGGATGCCTCGTCCTTAGGTGCACTCCAACCTTTTCCTGTTCTGTTATTACTATAGAAGGGAGGGTGCTGGAAACCTGCTCCCCCTTCCGTCCCCTTGGAAAACCGGTGCAAGAGAAAGTGTTTGGGGTTGCTACTCACCAATGGAAATGGCTTTACAGACACTTTATTTTCTTTCAACGAAAACTTCTGTGGAAAAAAACCCCATTTATCTTAGTGTCTCTGAGTCATGGACCACTTTTCATTAAGTGAGAGCCTTGATGGAAAATTTTCAACCAGCCTTAATCATACCTACCAGCAGGTCTGTAAGGATCTCCCTGAGAGTTTGTGCCAGACCATCATTTTAATACCAGGAAACTGACTGAAATGCTAACTAAAAATAGAATAATAAAATGTTCAAGTACAAATGCCATAAGGACTAAGCAGAAAGGCTTTTGCAAAGAAAATCATGGCTTAGGAATCTATCTGAAATTCCATCAGCATATTAATAAAATCAGGACTGAAGCAGAACTAGATGATGTCATTTGATTGGATGTCCAAAACCCATTTGACAAAAGCCTTCATGATTTCACAATTAAAATATCAGGCAATTAAAATAACAACAACAGAAAGTTGAATAGCAGGAGTAAGAGGCTGAATGCTCTTGTGCAACAGAAGAAAAACGGTCAATGGTAGGTAAAAATGTATCACAGGCAGTGATATCCTTCTGGAAACATAAATATTATCCAAGTAGTGCTTTTACACTCTACAGGGTTCGATCCCCAGGCCATAAAGCTCTGGAGTTATAGACACAGATATAGGGATACAGAGGCAGGCTGATGACCCCATAGCCCCTGCACCTTGCATTATTCCTCTCCTGGTCCTTCTGTAGCATTCCCCTTGTACCACACTGCAGGTGTTCAAAGAGAAAGGAAAAGAAAGGCACAGTGGCCAAGAGCAGACTTATTCTTCAAAGGAAAGGATTAAGATGGAAAATGGAAAATGTACCTTCCTCTGAAACCTGGCACAAAAGAACCATGTGTTAACGATAAAGAGCCTGTGTTTCTTTAGCAATGTTCCTACAAGCTATCAGGGCCTGTAGTGCCAGGGTTGCCATGGTTCTCCCTATTGATTAATAAATAGTGTTATTAAGTCCTATGTAAATAGTTAATGACTGACAGCTCTGAAATAGATGTGAGTCTTTTCGATAAATAGGCTTTTAATTTTATTTTTTAAAATTAAATAGGGGCTGGTTGAGCATTTGAACTTCAGCTTAAATTTTCTCCCCTTCTTCACTTCTATTTCTTTGTGTTTTGTTAAGCAAGGATATACCAACGGCTCCTGTGTGCAAGGAAAGGGAGAACATCAAATAAAACATAAATTAAAACTGGGACTGGTAGAGAGTCCAAGCTCATCTGGTCAAGAGACGAAAGGATAAAGTGATAGCTGGTAAACAATAAGAAAAATACTGGATTATTTAGAATGATAGAACCGTAGAATCATAGAATGGTTTGGGTTGGAAAGGACCTTAAAGATCATCAAGTTCCAACCCCCCCTGCCATGGGCAGGGACACCTCCCACTAGCCCAGGTTGCTCAAAGCCTCATCCAGCCTGGCCTTGAACACCTCCAGGGATGGGGCATCCACAGCTTCTCTGGGCAACCTGTTCCAGTGCCTCACCACCCTCACTGTAAAAATTTTTTTCCTAATATCCAATCTAAATCTACCCTCTTTCAGCTTATACCTCTTACCCCTTGTCCTCTCACTACACTCCCTGATGAAGAGTGCCTCCCCATCTCTCCTGTAGCCCCCTTCAGGTACTGGAAGGCTGCTCTAAGGTCTCCCTGGAGCCTTCTCTTCTCCAGGCTGAACAACCCCAACTCTCTCAGCCTGTCCTCATATGGGAGTTGCTCCAGACCATCTTCACAGCCCTCCTCTGGATTTGCTCCAAGAAAAAGATTTAAGGAAAAAAACCCTTCTAAAGATAGCAGGTCCAGGTGTCTAGGAGAAACCTTGTCTCTCCAGCTTAGTCACAGTAGCAGTTACAAGTTTCATTGTTAAATATCACCAAGTAAAAGCTTCAAAGATGTTCTTGAGACATGAATTAAGCAGCATATTCTTGTGAGATGATGGAGATAAGGGAGAATTGGGCTTGTCACTTCCTCAGGGGAGGCTGAATATTAAATTTGCCTGATGCCACAGCAGCCTGCAAGAGAAGGGGGGCCAGAGCCCGGGTACTTCCCCCTTCACAACAGTGACCTCAGTTGGTTACAAAATGAAACCAGCAGCGGGCCATGAGATTTTGAGGAAATCAGATGATTGGAATGACTTGGGTATGTCCTCGCGTGGTGCATGTCATAATGCTCTCCTAGTTTCTACGTGCAAACAAATGTGATGGGGCTTTGGGATGTAGTGACTGGATGTGAATGGAGGGGTCCCAGCTGATTTTCTGCAATATTTTTCTATTTTTGCATAAAAATGATTGCAGGTCGTATGGTGTTTGTGTGAAAGTTATCCAATGGTTACCAACACTCAGGCTCAAAAATGCATACTTGTACATGCAAAAAGTGTGCATATATCACAGCTTACACCAGACGTGTCATCCCTGCACTTACATAGCTACAGACATTCAGCCAGGAGCAGAAACAACACTGTGTGATTTAGGTGACCATCCACAAGCACCATGAACAGATAAGGAGCAGTCATGTCTGGAGACATTCAAAGCCCGCCTGGATGCGTTCCTGTGTGATCTGATCTAGGTGTTCCTGCTCCGGCAGGGGGATTGGACTAGATGATCTTTTGAGGTCCCTTCCAATCTCTAACATTCTGTGATTCTGTGATAGCAAAAAATCATTCATGGAAAGAGTAGATCCTATCCAGCCAATACGTGCAAATATTTGCTTTCATGGATACTAAACTTTTTTAAGTAATTCATATGTTAGTGAAAGACAGAATGTTGAGTCTAGATGGGATAAATCTGTATAGCTACAGCAGCAGCAGCAGCAGCAGCAGCACCAGAGTAATAGCAGTTCAGGTCAACCGAGAATCAGATCCAAGTCTATAAAAAAGGGGATCTGGGAAAAACAAAACAAAACAAAACCAAACCAAAAAACCCCCCCACTAAATTAAATTAATTAATTGTATGCTGCTAATTGCTTGCTCAGCTCCGTTTAGGAACAAAACGCTAAAGAATAAAAACAAATTACCGGCAGTCAGTTCTGGGTTGCCCAAGGTAACAAACATTCTGCTCAGATTCTTACTTAAGCATATAAGGCAAAGTTAAACACAGACTAAATTAATCCAAATGAAAATATTTTATTTATATCATGTGAGGAGCCTGGCAATTAAAATTCACAGACAAAGTTGTTGTGTTAGACATTAGGTTTCATCTATGGGGAAAAGGGAAAAAGGAGAGGGGCCATTTTTTCCCTCTGTGTGCCAGTCAGGGTCTTTAACAATACTTACAGAGACATGGAGGTCAGGTAAAATACAGCATCCAACAGAGGACAGTGACAACTTCTTCTCACACTCTCTTCTGTCATCAAGGAACTAGTTTCTGGCACTTCATTGACCAGTCATGAGAAGTCGGGGGCAGAGGGGAACTTCATCGTGCCCATTTTGTGTGTTCCCCTGTGCTCTTATACCATACTCCCCTCCAGGATGTTGAAGTACTGGATTTGTAGCATCTTTGTTTCTTAAGGTGAAGCTTGTGGAACATCTGGGTAAGTGAAAAGAGTTCAAAAGCAGAGCTGCTTTGAGCTCTCTATGAATCCAGCAATGAACTCCCTCTTTCCTCCCACAAAATTATTTAATCTCCTGTCTAGATGTTGTCATCACCTGTCACCCAAGCATCCACTGACTGGTTCAGCTTTACACGACAATACTTCTTTTCCTAAGGAATTACATTGCTCCTACATTTGTACTTCAAAAAGGATGTGTTTTTACATCAGTAGCTTCAATGTATCATTCTATATCCACATATAACCCCAGCAGAAAGAAGATCCTGTTGGTTTTACCTTACAGTAGCTAGACAAGATAAGCCTTCAGCTGGTGATTTAAGACTGGTCGTCACTAATTGCATGAAGATGCTCATATTTTCTCACTGTGGAGAAAATATGGCATAAAACTGGGTTTCAATGGTCCCAGAGAACAAGCCCTAAAGCAGATCCTTTTTGAAGGCTCTGCTTGTGCAGCACATACTGTAAAAATTCCCAGCCTCTGCCAGGACTACTGGTGCTACGGTGACATAAATACAGAGAACTGCCTGGAATTTTTTACATTATTGGCATATCAGACATACAATTATTTTGGTTATAAAAAGAACTCAATAAGATTTTGATTTCCAAAAGCTTCAAATAGAACCATTCTTCACTGCACAGGAAAAGATGAAGGACTTTGCACAAGACAAAAGCCATGAATATTATCAAGAGGCACTTGTGTATTTTCTGTTAAAGCCTTTCTTTAGTTCAAGTTGAATTGTCTTTGAAATAATGTCAAGGGAATATTTTTTTAACCTATCCTGTATACGGAATAATCATATGCTAAAGAACTGACTGTTTGAATTGTGCCTGAGCTGCAGATGTGTAGTCCTGTCAGACATAGAGAGGCCAGCAAAGGTGGATGTGGAATAGGAAAATTGTCCTGGAGAGTTAGGATCTGTCTCGGTCTGCAAACAGGAGTGGTACAGCTGGGGATCCACTGCAGAGAGGGCAGCCCTGACCCATATCTGCTGCTCCACATGTGTACTCCCCGGCCCTCATCCCCCTTTTCCAGGGCTCTACCGCAGCAGGTAGAAAGCCCACAGCTTTTGGTGCCTACCTCTCTTGTGCCAAAAGCTGACAATACCTCTGCAATTTAGAAATATTCGGGGAAAGCATGGCAAAACATTTCCCTATTGCCCTTACTGCCTGCTGCAGTAGCATGCAGTATTACTGCAGCAACTTGACAAAAAAATAAATGCCACACAGTGTTCTTTAATGTTCAATTAGAGTATCTTAAAGAAGTGTGAAGACCTAGAACAATTTTAGGATGCATCAAATACCTTTATCCCCAAAAGCTCAACAAACACAACACCGAAGCTTCCCACTTGACTTATTTGCCAGAGAATGCCATCATCGTGTATTTGTTGCAGCTGAACTCCACTGTTCAGCTGGGTGTTTCTGATTTACCTTGCAGGAGAACAAAGCTAAACAAGAGGTTGTTGATGGAATTAAGAGTCTAAGACCTGAAGATGAATCTAACCCGGGTCTCCAGCCTCGCTAGCTCATTTGTGCAGTCATGATCTCTGACAGCTACGGTGCAATGCTCAGAGCCACCATGGCCAAGGCTGGCGGATTGAAAGGGTTCAGCTCATTAAGAATCTTCACGTCTTATCTGAGCTCCTTCAAGAGCATGTCATTTCACTTTAATGAATTCATTGCACATGACACCATGGTGTTTTTATGAATATGGATTTGTCTTCTGATTACCGTAGCAGCTAGAGAAAGGAAGACAGGGAAGACAGAGACTTTTAAAGGTGCCACCACGCAGTTCTACACTTTCTGCAAAGGTCAGTTCTTGCCTGTCTCTCAGCTATTTCACAATGGTTTGTTTACTCACAGTTGATGCTCTTTTCAATGCAAGCATCCCCCTGCTCAAATAGTCTTTAAGATAAGGTTTATTAATGATCGCATGATGAAGGAGGCATAAGGACAACAGGAAGATCATTGATTTCTACATGAGACGCTAAAAGAAGGAGCAAACATGTAACATGGGCTACTTTTGAGCCTTCAGCTATGGGTGCCCAGTGTAAGCACCACACTGCCTTGTCTCCATTGACCATGTAATGGTCTGTCAGTCTAGTGGCCTGAATGGCTCATTGGACTCAAGACTTCACTGCCCTACCAACTATGGTGGCTCAGCCAGGCTCTCAGAGGACTTGAATGTGGCTCTTGATTTTTGTGTGTAGCAAGGGAAACAATAAAAACATACACACGATGCTGGCACTCAGAAACATGAATGATACCCTCTGCCTTTGTATTTGGACACAAGTTATATTAGGAAGCTCTCAGTGTGGCCAGAAGACCTCTGTGGCTTGAAGCCTCTGTGCAATCTCAAGGAAGAGCTGGCCACCTCCTACTTCCTGCTATTCTTTGTGCAACTAAAGAAAAGGCAGAACAGTTTAGCTTTTTAACAAATAAATAACCAACCAGCTGAAGCTTGGACTATTGAATAAATTGATGGTATTTTACTAAACCATAAGCCTCCTTTTTCTCACAGCACAAGCATTATGGATCCTCCTTATATTTGCACTAGACAAATACCTAAAATATCTCAGCAATTATTTCATGTTGGCACAATAATAGCTTAACTAGAATGGATCTTCTTATACACGAGAATACAGCGAATGATTGTCTTACTAAGAAAAGCCTAACCCTTAAGAGGGCTCGTGTTCTTCTTCTAATGACTCACTTTAGGAGAGGTAGATAGGCAGGAAGGATGATTCATTGTGGGACACCTACTGTACACTATTCTGGAATATATTTTTCTTCATATCTCTCCCACTCTACCTATCAGAAAGGGATAAATAAGACTGTAAGGGCTTGAGGATTCAAAAAGAAGGGGAAATTGGTTAAAAGTCAGTGCTGGCAATGGGGTGTCTTTACAACTGAGTAAAAAAGTGGTGACGGCAGCACAGTAATGTATTGGCCTCACAGGTCAGATTGGCCTTAGCAGATATAACCAATAAATCTGTACGCCTCAGGATGCAATATTGAGTCAAAAGTTCAGCCACATTCTCAGGTCTTGCCTCCAAGCTTTTGTCTTTTCAAACTTCTTTTCCTAGACCCGTTTCCCCAAAGAGCCCAGGAGTGAAATATCAGGGAAAACAAGAGCAACAGATAAAAGCAACACAATTCAGTCACAGGCTTGATGTGGCAAAAGGAAAATTACACCGTCACAGTGTTATAATTTTCTGAAACTTACTTTTGAAAAGAGGTCAAGAAAACCAACTCAATAATATACTTTGGTGTCACAGAAAATTCGCTGGAGGTTCAGCCATGCATTAATTTTTTCATTCCAGCAAGTTGTGTTCAAGTCCAAAAGGTCACATGGGCAAATGAATTTCAGGGTGTCATCCACATGCCCAGGCCACAGATGTTCAACTCATTTTTAGCAATGGCTAGAAAAGGAAAAATTTCTCTTGTAAAAGCCCAGGCCATTAGTAAAGATGAGTGGTGAAGCCTGTGCAGGGATTATGCAGCTGCAGTTGGCTTGAACATGCACTTAGAAGCATTAAGCAGTGATTTAACAGGACTGATCTCCCTACATAGCAGGTGAGAGCAATGACTGAGTAATCTCTGCACCTGCAATTGCAAGTGCTGAAGATGGCAGAATAGGATTCATGGTCTAGAAATTGAGCAGAAAGCTGCATTAACAGAGGGCACTTGTAAAAATGTCATGGGGTCATTTATGACCACATTTAGTGATAGTTTAGTTCTCTAGCTCATCAGAAATGCACAGGCTGCAGCAAAACGTTCCATCCTATTAAAGTACAAGGTCTGTGCTGGAAGATTTTCCTGTGGAAAAAAACACCGCTACATCCTACAACACTCTGGGTTTGCTTCTGTCCTTTGAACTCAAGTCCATCACAGATACATATCCTATGGCAACTAACCTGCAGTGACAGATAGAGGTTAAAATAAATAGAAGTCAAGGGAGAATATTATACATAAAATATAAATTTAACTGCCTGCTGGAAGTTTCTGTGTCCTCAGTGAGGTGCAACAATTTAGCTCATCCAGTCTGGATCCCTGACTATTGCAAGTGGCTTTAAAGCAGCAGGAGTTTGTAGGAATAAATTTTCTTGGAAATGTGGTCGTTTTTCCATTGGTTTGCTTGGAGGCCTTGCTATCCAGGAATGTAACAATAATGCTAATAACGTAATGTCCTTGTGCCATTTGAGTAAAAGAGCCCATCTGGAATTTAAATCCTCTTTAGATGGGTAGCTACTCAATTTGGGGTTCTTAAAGATACAAGTCCTTGAAGAGTGGAGCTGTCTGACAAATACAAGCATTAGCTGAAAATTTTTCACACAAACAAGTTAGCTGTTACTGAACAACTTGAGAAGTCAGAACTCTGTAGCTTGCTTTACTGGACATGTTCTTCCAGCTCTGGTGGTAACACTGAGGGTATGGACCAAGTCCCCACTCTCAGCCCAGAGTATTCCTGAATTAAGGATAATAAGGCAGAGCACATTTTCATGCTTATGTATCTACAATACTCTAGGGTAGTTTTTCAAGGGAGAGTTTGTTTGGTGAATATAGTAACTCTGCTTTCACCTGCTCAGTGGTGGCTGCAATGAGGATATAAATATGTGCAAGAAACATTTCTGTAGCTTCTGAACTACAACAGACTTACCAGGTAACTCCAGTTGCCCATCCTAGGACCTTTCACAGCCAGACACATGCCTGGCAGGAAATATGTACGTTCAGCGCAAGACAGATTTCCCTTTCGTTACTCATCCTTGAGAGATGTCTACACAAGCTCTGTCCCAGCGCTAATCTCCACATTCTGTACTTATGACTGGGACACTAACACAGGGCAATGCTTTAAGAAGGGCTGCCATAATTCAGGTTTTAAAGCTGTATTCAGACTCCAAATTCAGACAGACAGCTTCTATACCAACAAATCAAGTAACACAGGCAGACACTGGAAATCAATAGTCTGTACTCTCAAACTGTTAGAAGAGCCCTGGCATGGTCGCAGCCTGTGCAAATGCTGTAGCACTAACCAAACCCTTCTCAAGCACAGAGTGATTGTTAGCACAGACCTGAGGCTGCTCCCAGTAGGCACCCTGGATATGGCCTTCTTACTTTGGAGGCTGAATTTTGACAATGTGTGTGCACCAGTTGATCTCAATGCCTGAATACAGTTTAATATATGCTTAATTTCCTAGTGGAAATCTGTAACAGATGCTTCTGAAAATTTCATCCTGCATCTAACTATCAAGAGTGAAAGTCCTGAGCATCACTGAGATATTCAGTGCCCAAGAGAGAGCAGCAGAACAACAGTGCACTCTGATTGAGCCAGATGGGATCCTGAAAGGTGGTGTTTAGCACAACTCTACCAGTTGAGCCAGGGCTTTCTAACCTCAGCATTACCAAGTGTCTTAGGTTGCCAAAGGCTCAGAGCCTTGGACCGCTGCTGGACTTGCAGATGCCCCAGTCCCAACGAATGCTTTCATCCATCTCTGACTGCCCAGGAATGGGAGGCTCCTCCTTTTTGCTCATAACTCCATGCAGGAGCTGGGCTCCTGCTGGTCTGGCAGCACACCTGAGAGCCGAGGCAGGCAGTGATGGAGCAGGCACAGCACGCTGCCACGCACCCGCCCATCACCAGCAAAGGAAACCCAAATACATCAACCGCAGTGACAGCTCTGGCTCTCTGCAGCACAGAAATGAGACTCACTGCTGATCGATCGGCCCCTCGGCAGACTGAGGCCTGATGAGCAAAGCAAGGCAGGCTTCCCAGCAACCCTCGCCAAGCTGCAGGGTACCTTGCCAGGAAAGATATGGCAGAGCATAAAGCATGACTATTTAAAAAGCTGCCCTGGGCTCTCGTTCAGCTTCTCCGCTCTGGGGACTGGCTTGTGCTAGCAGGACAATCAAGAAGGTTGAAAAATCCTGCCCTTCACCAGACCAGCCATTTGTGTCTTCCTTGTCCTGTGCCGTGAAGGAGCTGCTGTGCTTCATCTCCATTTGCCCAGTGGCAGGATTCCCAGTATCAGAAGATGATGCCATCGGGAAGCATTCACTGTCTGCACTGCCCATGCATGGATTTGAAGGATTTGAGCCAGAGACGTGTGTTTTGTGGGCTCCATACCCATAGAAGACTGCAAATAAAAAGAAGGAGGCTGTCATGAATGGAGAAAGTTTTAAAAGTGGTTGTGTTGTCCTGCTCTCCCGTAAAAGATGAAAGTGAGATGTCAGCAATTTGCAACCAGTTGTGGGAGTAGGTTTGATCACAAAACTTTGTATTTGTGACACTTCTGTAAGTGTCATTCTACTAAGGTATTTACTCTGCAACCGAGTCAGGCTCTTTCCTTCTGATATGTGAAGTGTTAATTATTAATCCTTAAAACCCAGTTACTGGAACTCTGCTCCCAGGGGAGGAGGAGGTTTGGCTTACAGTGGTACCCTCCAACAATACAAATCCTTACGCTTAATACTTTTCTTTAACAACGATCACAATTTATGAAAAACGAGTGTAGCTGCATGTGTGTGTGTACATGTGCATGTGTATAATTTGTGGGATCTAATTAACTGTGGGTCCACAGGCTATGTATATTTATTGGCTATTTATCAAGTCCGACCAAGGTCACCCCACCACAGGATAAACCTCTCTTTGTATCAGAATAAACAGTCATTTTCCAGAGCTGGCTCCATGCTATCTTTTGTTTGTTCTGTATCTGCCATAGGATAAGAGGCTCTTAACACTGATAGGAGCTACTGGTCTCCCTATAAAAAATAACTCGTGCACTGCAAGATATTTACTGCCATGAACTCCCAACCTAACTTCCTTGTGCTCTGTCTACAGTTTACTGTTAATACAAGGTCCCCTTTTTTAAAGGAAGAGCCCCCTAATTCTGTTCCACAGAAGCAGACTGTCTTCAGAATTATTTTGTCCTCACTTAACACTGGCTTTCTTGCTAGAGACTGTATTCACACACAACCAAAAGACGCTTGCAATGACACTGGGCAGACTTCTGAAACAAGGCAGCTTTCAAGTGGAATAGAGTATTTTGGGGTTCTTGTGCTGGAATAGCAAAGCAAATATGCACACAAGTTCATGCCAGCAGTGTCCCTCACGTCTCGTAGGTCTCCAGCAGGATTGCAGTAATCTCAGCAGCACGTAGCTGAGTTCATCTCACCCTGTCTATTTGCCTTGGCTGCTCATCATTAAAAGCCCATATCTGACCACAGGTCTTCCATCATTTCTCCAAGATAACTCTGTTCAGCTGCTGACAGCTCTTGATATTTCATCCATGTCCACTGGGAATAACATCTAATGCTTATTTTCTGGTCCCAGAAATGCGATTAATCTTCCTGTCCTAAAAGATCACAGCACTGAAATCAGTAAGGAAACGCTCATGCTCTTCATAAAAATAAATTTCCTGTAACCTCCACAGTTGTATTTTAAGTTTGGGCTGAACTTGTCTTCTTCAAAGTCCCCTCCTCAGGATGGCAGTGAAGCCCATTTCAGGCTGTCAGCTCAGATTTACCACAGTGATAAAGGTGATGTCTTCAGTGGAGCTGACAGTCCCACACAAGGCAGTATTTTCGTACACTGCTGGTTCTCTGACGCATCTCAAACTGATCCACAGAAAGAAATAATGTAATAGGGATACGACTTTCTTTGGACGCGAAGGCAGAGCAACGTACAGAAAGGTCCTGGCCAAGGTCAAAATAACTTCTTCTAGATGTTGACCTACACGTGGTTGCAGATTAAACAGGGAAAGCAGGAGCATTTTCTTCCGCCACTGCCTTCCTGAGTCCCACAGCAGGGTCAACACAATGCACAAAAACAAACTGAGGCATGTGTGGGGTTAATTCAACTTGCCGTCAGCTGCAGTCATTCAGGAGCTGCTGAACATCCCTCCAGATGTCCTTGTGATGACCTCCAGGGCACAAGCAGAACCCGCTCCGGTTGTCCCAGTTTAATCTGCTGCCACACATGAGCCAATGCTGCCATTTTGCTGTGCTGTGCCTGACGCAACAGCTTGGACATAAAAGACACAACACTAAGTGCAAACAATGATCCTATATGGAGAGGTGGGCACAGCCCACTGCGTGCTCTGAGCGGTGCCAGCACGAGGTGCTGGAACGTGGCAGAGGCAGGACTGCGAGTTACAGAAAGTAACAGTGAAGGGTGATGGTGGTGAGTTTCTGGAAATATGAAGATCTGAGATTTTAGTGAATTCTTGTAAAAAAAAAAAAACAGTCTTGTTTGTGTATTGGTTTTGTGTGGCGGAGAATTGGTAGCAGGGGTGGGGGGCACTGCTACAGGGGTGGCTGCTGTGAGAAGCTGCTGGGAGTTCCCCAGCTCCACGTCACACCCGCCTCAGTCAAGGCTGAGCCCATCAGTGATGGTGGATCTGCCTCTGTGATAACATGTTTAAGAGGGGTACGGGGGAGCAGAGACACACCTGCAGCCA
>NW_010135528.1:0-2849 GCF_000699245.1 Pterocles gutturalis
GGGGTTTTTTGCAAATAATTATTGTTTTTTTAAGAATTTCTCAACCATCACACCACATAGATACTTCTCCTTATGGTTTTGCCAAAGTTCATCTTTTCAAGTCACAAACTTAGCCTCTACCAGCTTATATCACACATATTAACAATAGTCTTAGGCCTAAGTCAATGCATAAATATAAATTCCTTTCTTTCATAAAAGTTAAATGTTTATCACCACTGCAAAGACAAGGCTTGAAACAAATTTAGGCAGCTACTTAGAATATTAAATAAAATGCCTAAATATAAACTTAAGACAAGAAATAAGTATTTAAAAAATAAAAACAGTCCTGAAGGAAAACAGGTACACTCCTATGAATTACAATGCAGGGCCAAACATCTCTACCTTGCACATGCCATCAAGCAAAATGTTCTGTAACTACAGCATTTTGAATCCCTTTCTTTTTCTCAACAGTAACTCATACATCTATCAACCACTAGTTTCTAAGACATTAAATAGTTTTCATTGCACAGTTTCTTACTAGGAAGTGGCTTAGAATTTGTTGACTGAGCTGAAAAAAAAAAACACCCAAAAAAAAGCCACAACATACTTTCACAGACATCTCCAGCTCTTACATTGATCAATACTGCAAGTACCTAGCTTTCTGGTCAGCATGTATCATGAAACTTTCTGGATACTTGCACATTATCACTTGAGATAAGAAGAAGATCTTCAGACTCTCTAAACTCCTTCCAGACACAGATTTTTCCTGTTCTAATTTGCTGCAGTATTATAACCAGCTGGTCCTCACTACACACATGATTTGGTTCACCAAACCACACCCTTCTAATCAATCCTCTGGTCATTGCTTCAGTATCTTCAGGGATTTAACCAAAAAGACTAGTTTCACTGAATGATGTGGGTTGGCTTAGGTCCTTTTCATTTTATTTTGACGATCTGCTCATCATACTGAAAGCCGATTCCTAATATCGCCTCCAAAAAGTTGAAGAGTTTATACAGGCAGTCATACCTTATCTGACTTGTACTTCAGCTTTTTTGCTCTTCAAACTTAAGTGTGAAAAGGAGGTTTCACTATTCTGATTTACAAACTTTTATTTCTCCTTTTGCTGCCTACAGTTCCACTAAGAGACAAAAGCATCACCTGCTGAAGGCATGTAGAACTGAACACACTGAAAACCTCAGCACGTTCCTGCTGGCTCTTCACTGCAGGAGATAACGCATTCTAACACAGATTTCCCCGAAATCTCTGCAGGATCTACAAATCCCTCCTTGCTAACCCTCCAATAACTCCCCCCACACACAGTATGCTCTTCTGTTAACCAGCCTGTTGTACTCAGCAATTTTCTACAGCAGCCCAAGTGCTCTCTTCTATGAAAGTTTTAATTTTTAATTTTTTTTTTTTTAATTTCACCTTTCTTTCAGATTCTGGACTTCAACCATGTTTATTTCCACAGTACTGTCATGAAAACTTGTAAGGAATCTTGGCAACTGGCATGTTAATCTAGTATTTACAGACAATGCAGAAATTAAATGCAATCTTTCCACTGCTGAGGAATTTTGTTGCCAACATGACTTAACAATCTTCACTCTCCAGTACAGAACTTTTAAACCAGGTTGTTTCCAAGCTCTTTAGTAATTTTTTAAGTATTCAGTTAGCTCTGTTCTAATTTCAACACAGTATCCTGGGTTAAAGAATCTTACTTTATTATTTTATTTTTCTGTAGATTCATGTACTGAGATATAGAATGAATACCATGATCAACCTACTCTGACTTCTACAAAACATGGACATTGGCCCTCAATTAATTTTTATGTGGGTACATCTTAAAGGAAAAATATCATATTTAAATTAAAATTTTCTTTTGATGAATACCCTACCATAACCCACAACAAATCACCCTCATTGCTGAAGATGCATTTCTTATTCCTACTGCAAATACTTCTGGGCGATATTTTAGCCAGTGGATCTGTTATACCATCATTTTCTGCTTCATCACAGAATTTCTGTTCACAATGCACACACTTAAACATTGCAATTAAGTCCCTCCTTGCCTTTCTCTTCGATAATATTTAACATATTGAGCTCTTGGAATTTCTCCCTCAGGAGCTATTTTCAACCCTTATTTGTTCTTACACTTTTCTGAATTCTCTCTGACTTTAACATCCTCCTTGAAGTATGAACACCTAAACTTGAGAGAGGATTAGTGGAGTGATCTCATTACTATCAAATACAAACATTCTGTAATTTTTCTGCTCTATCATATATAGAATAAACCTTTTCCTCAAGATCACCCATAAATTAATCCAGATTTACATGGAAAATAACCAAGAAGCTAAAAAACAATAATGAAGGGAGAACAAAGGAACAGAAACAACAATCCCACCAATTAAACCTCCCAGATGACTCTTACGTATTTCCCTCTCCCTACATGCATGTGCTTGGGTGGCATTTCCCTCCAATTTTCAAGCAGAAACCACAGAAGAACTGTATGGTGACTGCATCCTTGGGGTCTGTGTAAAGGAGGAATGCTGTACAGGAATGCTGTAGTATAGAGAGTTTAGAGTTAACCAGTCTGAGTTACAGACTGAGAAACTAATTACAAGGCTGTCAGCCAGTTTCTCAGGGAGGAAGCTGTTTTTCCCCTCTCTCCTGCCCTGCAGGCCTCTGACTGCCAAGAAGAACCCCAAGATCCCCATGTCCAAGATGATGACCATGCTCAGTGCCAAGTGGCAAGAGTTCAGTGCCAACAACCCATTCAAGGGCAGCTCAGCACAGCAGTCGCTGCTGCAGCTGTGGAGACGGTCACGGTCACCCCACCGCTCACCGGCAGCCCCCAGCAGTATGCCCTGCC
>NW_010135528.1:2864-3205 GCF_000699245.1 Pterocles gutturalis
TTCTACCTAGTGTCATAAGGCCCAGCCACATCTTCATCACAAAGGTGGGAAGGCATCTCCAGGTAGGAGACATGCTTCAGCAAACTGGGAAGGTGAAGGCAACGGCTCAATGTCCAAATGGACACCAGTGACAAGTGGCATTCCTCAGGAATCGGTACTGGGACCAGTGTTTTTTTATCATCGTCGTCGACGACATGGGCAGTGGGATTGAGTGCACCCTCAGCAAGTTTGCCACCGACACCAAGCTGTATGGTGCAGTCAACGTGCTGGAAGGAAGGGATGCCATCCAGAGGGACCTGGACAGGCTGGGGAGGTGGGCCCCTGCGAGGCTCATGGAGTTC
>NW_010135528.1:3298-8465 GCF_000699245.1 Pterocles gutturalis
GGGGGTGTCGGTAGATGAAAAACTGAACATGAGCCTTTAGTGTGCAGAGTTGGGGTTTTGGCAGAGAGATGGTTCTACAGTGTGTTCTAGATCATTCTAGATAAGCTTCTACATAACTTTACTGTTCCAGATCATGTTCTAGATCTAATTCTAGAGCTAAATTTTTTTTTCCTAGATCACCTTGTTATGATGGATCGCATTCTAGAGCTCATTTCTAGATCACTTTGTGATTCTAGATTTTTCTGGTGAGGCTTATTGTTCCAGACCTAATTCTAGAGCTCATTCTAGATCACTTTTTATTATTCTATATAGCATTCTAGATCACTTTATTGTTCTAGACTATGTTCTAGCTCATTTGTTGGTTTTAGATCACTTTATAGTTCTAGATTGGTTTCCAGGCTGGAAACCAGGGCTCCACTAGGTTCTGAGGGGTGAGGACCTACTTCAGGCAGCTGTTTTGGCATCTCACAAGGATTTGGAATACTTGCTGATGATGAGAGCAGTCTCACTGGGGTCTTTTCCTTTCTTATTTTTTTGCCTTGCATGCTCTTTTTCCCTCTTAGGGGCTCTTTTGAGTTGAAGGCCTGTAGGATCAGCTCATCAACTGCAGCTCGGCCCGGGTTCTGGCACGCTGACTCACCCTGCCTCTGTGGACATTCTTTTCACTAGAAGCCCAGAAGGCCAACTGGATCCTGGCCTGCACCAAGAGAAGCATGGCCAGCAGGTTCAGGGAGGGGATTCTGCCCCTCTACTCTGCTCTTGTGAGACCCCACCTGGAGTACTGTGTCCAGCTCTGGGCCCCCCAACACAAGAAGGACGAGGACATCAAGCTGTTGGAGCAGGTCCAGAGGAGGGCCACAGAGATGGTCCGAGGGCTGGAACACCCCCCCTCTCCGATGAGGACAGGCTGAGAGAGTTGGGGTTGTTCAACCTAGAGAAGAGAAGGCTCGGGGGGACCTTAGAGCACCTTCCAGTACCCGAAGGGGGCCTACAGGAGAGATGGGGAGGGACTTTTTAAAAGGGCGTGTAGCGACAGAATGAGAGGTAATGGATCTAAACTGAAGAGGGCAGATTTAGACTAGATATTAAGAAGAAATGTTTTCCTGTGAGGGTGGTGAGGCACTGGCCCAGGTTCACCAGAGAAGCTGTGGATGCCCCATCCCTGGAGGGGTTCAAGGCCAGGCTGGATGAGGCTTTGAGAACCTGGGCTAGTGGGCGGTGTCCCTGGCGGGGGTGAAACTCTGTGATCTCTAAGGTCCCTTCCAACCCAAACCATTCTATGATTCTATGAGTTAAAAGCCAAGGCTCACTGAGGTCAACAACCAATATCAATAAAGTCAGGATATTGATCGTCAACACAAGCAATGGATCAATAATAAATAATAGCATATTCTCACTTGTATTCAGCTCCTGTACATATTTGGTGCTTCTCAGATATTCACACAAAACTGCCTGTTTGTACAAGAAACCAGAACAAAGTTTTGATGAACTTTTCATTACTTCTTGACTACATTTTCAGACATTGAAGTCTTAACATTTTTCTCCCTCCTAGATTCCAGATGGCCAGCAGATCCCATGGCTTGTAGATGGCTCATAGAAAACTGCTCTTCTGCACTCAGCCCAGGCTGTAAAGCTATACTTGATTTTTGCTTTATAGGAACCATATAGGTACCATAGAGTGAACGATGACCTTTCCTACCTCCCTGCTGCACCATGATGTTAACCAAGCATACAGAACTGACAGAACCAGTAGATGCCTATTTGAGGAGAAACAGAGTGCTTTAATGCACATGTTGCTAAGTCTCCAAGAAGAGAGTGCATTGCTTTCAACTGATCGTAACTCTGTCAGAACACCAAGCTACTTCTCAATGGGGGCAATTTCCATGTCAAATTTCAACTTTCAACCCCTTCAGCAATGCAGTTAAGGAACATGAAAATCTTAAAGAAAATTAGAGGGAAAAACAGGAGAGGAAAAATGTTTCTTCTCACTTCACTTTACGATTTAAGAGCACAGTGGGAGTGGGGGGGGAAATCAGGGGTTTTTTCCACTGTTAAAGAGCATAGAGCTGTGTTGATGTGAGTTTTTATGCTGACATGCTCTGGAAATCTAAAACTTCTGAATCTAAAACCAGTACTGACTTTAAAGAAAAAAAAAACAAAACAAAACAAAAACAACCCACAACACACAAAATCAAAATCACACACGCACACAAAGACAACACACAATCACAGAAGTCAGGAGCAAAAACCAAGTGCTTACTTCACTGCTCTAGCAATCTTACCCAAGCTTTTGGAAAAGAAATATAAGCGGACAAGGAGAGAGGAGAGACATCATATTTAGAAGATTTTGATTCAAAAAAGTTCCATTTGCAATCAAAAGAACACATACCTAAGTTTCAGAAATTTATGCTATAAAAGGTCCAAAGGAAAATACAAATCATATCAACAAAGCAGTTTTGCTGCAGAAACTGGTAGCCAACATAGCAGTCTTGTGAACTAAGCTCTGATGCATGTTCTGTGGAAGTGCTGGTGCAGAACTTTATATCCATAAAAGTCCATTTCCTCACACCAACACGCAACAGTTCTGCAATTCCTGCTATCGGCAGTCCATACACAGAGCCAGTGGTTGCTGGATTGCCAACAACCTATGGAGAAGATACAGAGTTGGTCCCCTCTGTACGCAGCCACCTAATAGAAGATTCTGGCATATAGTATTAGAATAAATATGACTGACCCTCCTGACACCAGTTACCACCTGCATCAGGCAAGGAATCAAGCAAAAACAGTCCCAGAAAGCTACTTCTTCCAAGAGATCAAATACACAACAAGTCAAACCCCAATGAAAACAAGAATGGTGCCACTGTATCTCCACATAGTAGTAAAAAGAAACAACTTTGCCCCTCCAAAAAACCAGACATCTACTATCTGTTCTGTATCTCACAGCTGGAGATAACGCCTGTATTTCATAGTTGGATAATTAGGAAAGTGTTACAATCCTCATTTTACAAAGCAGCAAAGCAAAGAGTGATCTGCACGGAAAGAACCTTTCAGGATCCCAGTTCTATCACTAATTCAGAGCCTCTATCAATTATTTCCTCACGTTACATTGCATACACCTATACACTCATTTATAAATATACATATATTTATAGATGCACACACTTAACACCAAAGCAAATGTCACAGTGGACAAAAAAAAAAAAAAAAAAAAAAAAAAAACCCCACACACAACAGCCTTGGAACTGATTCCATACTAAAGAAATAAATTATACTGTAGGAATGCCATCTTGAACAACAAAAGTACATTTAGAGTAGGAGCTCCAGAGCCAGTGAAGAAGTTTCAGATCTAGAAGATGCTTATTTGACAGATTAACCATAATGAAGCTCTACAGCACAAATTCCCTGGAGGGTTACATGTGCATCCCTAAGAACTACTTTTCCGAAATAAATCTGTTTATTAAGGGGGAGAAAAAGCACTTTAAAGGTCTATTTTTGTCTAGTTTGTATTCATACCCTGAGGTTATTTAAGCAAGGGAAAACATAATGCAGGCATGTGCCTAAGTGACAAGCTTAACACTTCAGCTATGAAGATTAACAGAGCGGGAAGTCATATGATTCACCATGACTATTGGGAGCTGCTACCAAAAAAAATCTGCAGTTTGTAACACTCATATGAACCATAAGCTTCCTTTTATTGACTTGGACAATTCTGACATTTTTAACACTTAATCTTTTTTCTGCTCTAGATAAACAACCTGGACCAAACTCTTCAAAGTAAACAAAACAGCCTCCCCTGAGCACAAACAGAAGTATTGCTTCATTATCGAGCAATTGGGCCTGCTAATATTATCTCAGCTAACATCTTCAACAAGGTAAAACTGTTTTTACTTTAAGTATGGGGGGAAAAAATTGCAAAGTTTAGATAGACACTTAAGAAAAAAAGCTGATGAAACCTTGGAGAAAAGTGGTTTATTTTTTCAATATAATGTTATGAGTATAGCTGTACACCTTTTAATTTTACAACTCCATCTGTAAACACACTGCAAAAGGTCTACTACAAAAAGATAATTCTTTGGCTTGTTTCAGGTGATTAACATTACGGTAGGTTATCATACAGTTAAGACATCTACTAGGAATGTGATCCAAGACCAAAATTCAGAAGATACTCTTCAGTCTTTTGTCGACACAGGAGATAAATGCTGGATTACAGATGCACTAGTACTCATATGAGAGCTCTTTAGATTAAGATCCTGTAAATATATACAGTATTGCTTGATATTACAGGACTTTGGCATCATTACAGTTTCAGCCATCTAATGCTTTCCATATGCTAACCACTGAACAAATAAATTTGCCTATAAATGCAACAAATATGCAACATGAAATGGGCTGTTCATAGGCTGGTGAAAATCTAAATTCTTTATTTCTTCCCTGAATATTTCCACCCAGATGACTCAGCAACAACGCTACAAGTTTCAGCTGAAGTCAGCGAGATGCCTCAGCGCTGTTTGCAAGTGTCAACCCCATAGCCTTTACCAAGTACATTTTAATTACAATTCTTGAGACCATCTCAGTTAAGGGAGACTTATCATACAGAAACGTACTGAAGTCAAGGAGCTCCACATGGATGGAGAAACCAGGACACTGTGGATCACAGAGCACGACTACAACATTATCCTGTACCAAAACCAGTCAAATTACTCATTTGTGTTTCAGATAACCTGAGCATATACAAAATTCAGGAGGAGAAAGCATGTTTTCATCTCATTCTTCGTTATGATAGCTTCCAGAAACTTTTCAAGATAACATACCACTGTGTTTGGGGGGTTTCTTTTTTTAATGTTTAAAAGCTTTAAGGACTGACACATGATTCAACACATAAATCAGTTTCTAAATCCAGCCAAGACCACGCTTGTCAGTTTCTCAAAACACCTAAGTGAACACAAAACAAGCAATAGTAATTCAACTCAGCAGTAAGGATGAAAAAGGGCAGGAGAAGGCAGCTAATCGTCCCTACACAGGACATATTCGCCATGCAGATTTACCTGTTCTATTGCAACCTGCACGGCACCGCAGCCGGGACCTCCTCCCCCGCCCGGGACACAGCCCCGCGCTCCCCTGCGGCCGGACCCCTCTCACTAGCAGAGCAGCGCCGGGGCAATTAGCG
>NW_010135529.1:0-28354 GCF_000699245.1 Pterocles gutturalis
CAGCGAGTGAGGGGAGGTAAGGCCCCTGCGAGCAGAGCTGCAGCCCCGCAGGGTCCTGCTGCGCGGCGCGGCCGGCTCCGTTACCGGCGGGGGGGGGGGGGATCAGCGAGCCCTTGGATGCAGCGTGTCCTGAGCTTTAGTTTCATTATGTGCTTTCGCCTTTAAAGGGGTTTTATATGTCTGACGGACTACTTTAAATTTGACAAGATAGAGTTTCAGTGGTGGTTTGTGCAGCAGCGCTGTTGGCTGGAATAATGAACAGAGCGTGAACCGGGACCCGGTGAATCGGGGAGTGTGGTGAGGTTAAACCTGGCTATTGAATGCAAGTAGAGAGGTACGCTTACAGATTACATTCAAATAATATTAACCTTTAAGGTTGGTATCCAGAACGTCAAGACTCAGACCGAGCTTACTTAGCGTTTCCCTCGCAGCTTCCTCCTTGGTGGCTGAAGCTGGTAGCTCTCAGCTTGTCCACTGAATATAATAAAGATCTGTTCAGGAAACTTATGGCTAAAGCAGTTTTATGAATATCTGTGTGGTGCATCTAAATGCCTTAAAAATTTAATACGTCAGTCAGTAGAATTGGGCAATAGTAAAAAGCGTTAGAGATGCACATGTTTAGAGGGACCATTGCAACACTTCTGTGTGGTCAAACGTTAAATACATTTGGACATGACTTTCTGTTTTGTCACTGACTAACTCTAAAGTAGCCATCTGAATTCTTTCTTAGTTTGGGGGTAATTCACTCTTATCTCTCTTCAGTGTCTATGATGCATAAGCATAACAACTGCACATTTAATCTCTCTTTTGTCGTTTGTCCTGTAGAAGTACAAGCATGGCATCCATGGAAGAAAACTTTCCTCGAGGGGGTATCCAGAAAAAACCCACAGAGGGAAAAACACCCAGCTCAAAGTTAGAGCGGGACAATTTGTTTGATGTATGTTGTTCATGTGTTCTTGAATAACTCTGCTCAGAGCTCTTCCACTGTCAGAATATGACTTGCAATCTTTCTTATCCCTTACTTGTATAGTAAACTATAGAAGGGACTTCCAGAAAGACATAACTGTTGACATCCACCTTTCTTCTGATCTCTTAAAGGTCCCTGATGCATGTTGAATGTGATGACAGAAAAAGTTAATTCAAAATTATCAACCAGGCTTTAGCTTTTAAACTTTCCACAGGCATCTTGTCCTGAGGTGCTTGTGTAGGGAGGCTAGTCCTAGTGGATGTAGACTAAGTTTGGTCTTTCTTTTTCTGTTAGTAGAATGTTGTGCAGATGACTTGCACGACTCTTTTCTATTCCCAAGATTCCCAGTTTTATAAATGATCAGCCTCAGCCCAAAAGGAGATATTTTTGGAAGACTTATGTGTAGACATATAGCAGTTGCCAAGGTTGTTCTCTGTTTTTTCTCCAATACTAGTTATTTTCTTCTAGTTTTATTCTTGGCAGCAGTTCATCTCTTTATCCACTTTTATTTTTTTCCTCTCTGCTTATATTCTGCTGTAGGTTCACCATGAAGAACAATCCCAGAAAAGAAAAAGGAGCCAAAAGGATCAAGGAAGACAGAAAAAGTTCAAGGCAGACAAAATAGCTGCTGCTAAAGACCATGTTGTGAATATTGAACCACTCACAATTGAGGTTTGTGGATAAATGTTTGATGTTGTGTACATCTCTCTTCTGGGCTATGTAAAAATTGCATGTTCTTCCTCACTAAATCTGTAAAGCACATCAGTGACTCGGGATGAAAGTGTGTTTACCACTGTTATCACTGACTTGCCAAGGTATCCATTGTATGCTATTTTTCCTGCTTTCCCAGGCCATCTGTGAGGGGATGCTGCTCCTTGGTTGTATAAAAGAGGTCAGTGACTACGAGCTAGTCATCAGCTTGCCAAATGGACTTTTAGGATTTGTGCCAGTCACACAGATCAGTGATGCCTACAGCAAAATGCTGAGCAAGCAGGTGTCCCAAGGAGAACTCCTGGAGGTGAGAACTTGGGTTGGGGCTGTGATTTGTGCCTGGGAGCTGGGGAGTGTTAATAATACCTCAGAACCAACCCTAAGGTCTTGCTTAGGAGCCTCCTTTCTGATGTCTTGGAACTGACCTGAATTTGATAGCCTGTAGTGCCTTAGCCTTCGCTAAATAGTCCTTGAACTTCATAGACAGCCTGTTGAACACAAAGAGATTTGTGTTGCCTATCTGCTGCTGCAGCTAAATACTGCTCCCTAGCTGTAAGCAATGATGGGAAGAAGTTGGGGAAGTGGCTGGAAAATGATGTGAGGGTGCAAGTGTTTCTCAGGGATGTGGGGAGTAGCATGAACCTTGCACTTTCGTTGTGTGTTGCTGCATGCAACGTGCTGCTGCGCAGTGCAGTGTATCTCTGTATTGAGATCCTGGTATTTGTGGCATTTCCTGCCTTTTATTGTAGTGTAATAGAAACAGGACTTTCCTGTGGGATTTTGATTTCAACAACTGCTTCAGTAACAAGTTCTGTCCTTATATTATTTAATATAGTAAAATTTGTATGTTTCTCACTTGATTGTGTTTCTGGGCAGGACTTGAATTCGCTCTCAGACATGTATTCTCCAGGGACATTGGTCAGATGCATTGTTACCAGTGTTGAGAAAAGTGCTGATGGACGTCGGAGTATCAAATTATCAATCGACCCCAAGAAGGTCAATAAGGGTCTGAACGCTTCAGCACTAGCATCGGGCATGGTATGTGTTCTGGGTCTGTCACAGCCTCTAGGCTTTGGAGGTGCTTCTTGCACAGTGCGTAGGGGAACATTTCTGTTTGTCCTTGCGTGGGATCAGAGAAGAATGTGGAGCTGCTCCCACCATGGAAGAGACCTGGGAGGAGAGAACTGGTCCCAGGTTGTCACTCATTAAATCCATTAACCTGCTTGTGTTTCAATACGGACAAGTTATTTAATGACCTATTTCTGAATAGGTTTCTTTGTTATTTATGCAGAGAATATTTAACCTGCTTTGTAGAGGTGTTTAGGTTAGCTTTTGTGTTTCTGGCTGTATGGTTGCAGGCATGTGCCTGCAATTAGAGCACCTGCTATTTTTGAGCATCCTAATTTTTTTCCCGGGTGGTTTGTGAACTCTGTACATGCATAGTTGCATAAGGGTAGAGTTGAGACCCCCCTGCCAGATGAGCTCTGTAATAAACAATGTATGTATTCTTTCTGCTGCTCTGGAAAACTCATCTCTGTCCTCATGAAACAAGCGAGTATTTGGGTGGGGAATCTCTTACCAGATGTGTGTTCTTTGAAGACCCAGCTGTTTAATCACATTACTGAATTGCGGTGCTTCCCTCCCAACAGCTGCTCTCTGGCTTTGTGTCTAGTGTGGAAGACCATGGCTACCTCATTGATATTGGAGTCAGTGGGACTCATGCTTTCCTGCCTCGTCAGAAAGCCCAAAATTACATCAAAGCAGTCATGAGAGGTATGTAGTAGTGCAGGAGGGGTTGCTGGCGTTAAAGTGGAGGTGGAGAGTGACAGGGATTAAAGATTGTTTTATCTGTGGTGTTACTGCATCTCACTGAGATTGGGTGAAGGTGGAGTCTTAGGAAGCTTCTGAAAACAGCGGTTTTTTGGCTGGCCTGCAACAAGCCGTTGGGTTTCGGCCTGTTTTCTGACAGTCTGTTACTGTTCCAAGCCCATTTATCCTTGCTGGCAGTAGACTTCACTTAGATTGAGAGGAATTCTAACTTCTTAAAATAGAGGCAACTCTGAAAAAGCTTTGAAAAAAGTGGAAGGGAATCCCTGAGTGTTTCTGGTGGAGATTTTATGCTGTGGCTTGTCTTTGTAGGGTCTGACTTGAAAATAGGCCAGAACCTGAACTGTGTCATTGTGGAAGTAAAGAACGAGGGAAGAGTGGTCCGTCTGTCCATTGATCGATCAGAGGTTGCTGCATCCCTTGCAACAGAGCGACAGAACTGGACGCTGTCTAATTTATTGCCAGGGCTGGTGGTAAAAGCTCGAGTGCAGAAGGTAAGCTCTCATTTGGGTTTGTTTTTTTGGTTTTTTTTGTTTCAGTTTGGGTTTTTTTGGTTGGTTTTTTATTTTTTGAGTCTTGCTGAAGGTGAGGAGACAGGTGAAATAGAAATGGAAGCTTATGCCCTGGAAAATTTTGTGCTTGGGCTCGATTACTTTAAAATAGCAAAAACTATTATCTGCTAGACACTATTCCATCCACTTCCTTCACTGAAGGTCTGATCTCTGTCCTGGTTGTGGTGCCCTGAATATGAAGGCTTTTGCCTGGAGTTGGTGAGGAGGGTTGAAGCAGAACAGGATCCATTTTGTGCTTCTCTGGCCTTTGCCTAGGAAAAGTATTCCACAGGTTAGCAGTAGTCTTCAGAGTTAACACCGCATTACTGAAAAACTAAAGCATTGTTTTTGCAAAACAATGTAGAAAGCAGAATTGTTAGACAATTTCCTGTCTCTTGTGATGTGTTTGTTGATTAGCACTGACAGCACATTTTTGTGAAATGTGAGAATTGCTCTCTGTTTTTGAGCTGCGTGAAAACGGAGTGCAAATTTTTTTGGCATCTTTTCCTTCCCCTTTCTAGGTGGCCCCAATGGGGATCAAACTGAGCTTTCTGTCTTCCTTCACTGGTGTTGTGGATTTCATGCACGTGGACCCAGAGAAATCCACAAACTATTCTCCAGATCAAGTGGTAAGGAGGGTGAAGGATGGCTGGAGTTGGTATGTTGCTTGCAACATCTCTTATCTTCTCCAAGATTTCAGTGGAATAATCTCTGAAATCTTACTGATGATATCTGTCTTCCTTATCTTTTGTTTCAATTACTATCATGGCTGCTTTAGAGCTGTAAAGAGCAAAGCTATTCCTGGGGCAATGGAAGACTTATTTGGGAAGCATGAGAGACTTGCAAGTGATAGAAAATTTCTTGTGCCATCATGGTACGAGACTAGCCTATGAACAACAGAGAGAAGCAAAAATCCCTTGTCTGTGAAGCTGTTAGAACTGAAGTGATGTCTTAGTAGCAATACGGGGAAGTGGTAGTACATGGACAAAGAGTTCAGGTCTCAAGCATAATGCCTGAAAACATGAACAAAGTGCCTTTTGTTGCAAACTTTGTTTAATGAGCATTTTATCCTCTCCCAGATGAAAGCTTGCATCCTCTCTATCCACCCCACCTCCAAGGTGGTGCGGCTTACTCTACGGCAGGCCTTCCTCCACCCAGGGGGGTCCCCAAACCAGCTCTCCAATGATCGCATGGGGGCAGTGGTGGAGGAGTCAACAGTGAAAGCTTTCTACAAACAGTTTGGTGCTGTCCTTGAGCTTGATGATGGCACTCTTGCATTTGCACGGGTGAGTACCAGGGCAGTGAGTGAAGTCCTCTGTAGCTATCTTAACCTCATGGGGAAGGAGGCTAGGAGGAGGTTTTATTTTCTACCATTATGTTCTTTGTGAGACAAATACAACAAAATTAGGACTACAGGGAAGGTGTTTGCCAAATCATACCTCCCCTTGTTCAGGTTGGAATGTGGAAGGGTTGTTGTAGAAGAACTGGTGAAACCTGCTGCATGGAGCGAGTGTGTTAAAGGAATGATTTTGTTAGATGCTGCCATTCAACCTAAGGTCTATATCAGTGCTTCCATTTTCTAAACACTAAATTGTAATTTTTTTTCTAGTTGAAACATCTTTCAAAAACCAGAAAATCCTTTAAACCTGGGTCATTTAAGGCAGGATGCAAACATAAATGTCGGATCATTGACTACAGCCTGATGGATGAGATGTGTATTGTATCTCTGAAGTAGTAAGTTTCATTGTTTGAAGGATTAGAAGGGTTTTGTCAGGAGTGGAAAATACAACACAGCTTTGCTGGACTGGAACTTGCCGTTTAGGGTTTTTAGATTGTATCTGTTGTCTCATGTCAGATTGTCTGGGTATCTGCATATCCTCCCTGTACTATGGGGAGTTGGGACACTGTCAGTATAGTTGGTGGGCTGAGGCACAGGGAGGCTAAATTACTTCTGCTGAGACCATGGCAGGAGACTGTGGCTGAACAGAAAATTGAACCTTGATCTTTCAAGTGCCACCCCATTTTGTTCCTCCCTATTAGTATTTCCATCTGTGTGGTTTTAAGGAATGCATGTGATGGGTTTGCATTTCATGGAGCTGTGGCTGATTGCCGTAACTGTGTGGCTGTCACCTGGAATGCAGCCTGGTCAATCTCCCTGAATGTTATGTCCAGAGAACCATTTTGGGAGGTGGGTCACTTGGAGTAAAACAGAAGAACTCTGGAGCTGTAGAGCACTGGAGTGTGTGAGGGATAATAGGGACAAGGCAAAGAGGGGATTGTTTCCTGTTATCCTGGATGTCCTTCAAGTTGACTGTTTGCCTCTTGCTGTGTCTCTTTCCTAGTCAGATTATTGAAGCACGGTTTCTGCAATACCAAGATATCCACACGGGTGATGTGGTGCAGGTGAGCTCCTGAAGGACTAACACAGTGCTCTGTGGTAGTTATACTTAGAGCAATGATCTGTGTAGCATTTCCCCTGCCTAATATGTGTATTCCACTTCTGATCCTTACCAATGATACAAAAATGAGAAAAACCTCTACTTGCAGAACTTGTTTAATGGGTTGTGATACTTTTGCTCAGTTTTCCATTCATGATGCTGCCAAGGCAATCAAATTTTAGCCACAGTCAGCCATTTATTTATGTCCGTGAATACATTTTTAGAAAGGCTTGAGTGAAAGAAACTAAAACTTGCCTCACAATCAAAGTAAAAATGTGTGTGTCTACCATCACAGTCAGCTGATGTGCAGAAAGTTGCTCAGTTGTGATGATTCATATGTTTGAGTCATGACTGTATTGGTTATGTCCCTGGAAACAGTTCTAGCTTGCCAGAATCAATAGGGATTTTGCAGAAGTAGCCTATGCTTAAGGAAAAGAGGCTGTAAAACAACCTTATGGAATGTATAAAAGTTAATCGGTCAGATTGGTTGGGTGGCGTGTGGGTTGGACTAAGATTTTATTTTTTGGAGGGTGATTAGATTTGGTGATAATAGGTGATGCAGTATCTTGGCTGTTTCCTGCCTGTGCGCGATCTGCTTTTCACACTGAATTTACTGATCCTTTTCCCTATTTTGGATTCTAGGGCAAAGTGTTTGCTCTGAAACCCATTGGGATGCAGGTGAAAGTTACTGACGGGATTAAAGGGCTTGTGCCATCCATGCATCTTGCTGATGTGATTCTGAAGCAGCCTGAGAAGAAGTACAACATAGGAGATGAAGTCAGGTGTCGGGTGAGAACTGCCAGACAGGGTCTTCAGCTGCTTTGCACTCTTTTGTTCTGAGTATTCAGCAGCTGGATTGGTCAGACAACGGCAGACGTGCTTTTTGAACCTTCTTTTACTCCATTCTTGTAGGTGCTAGAGTGCAATCCTGCAGGAAAGAAACTGATCCTTACTCTAAAGAAAAGTCTTGTCCAATCAAAACTTCCAGTCCTCTCCAATTATGAAGATGCAAAACCAGGTCTGATCACACATGGCTTTGTGGTATGTGCGAGGGAGTTTGGCTGCATTGTGAAGTTCTACAATGATGTCAAAGGTCTGGTACCCAAGAATGAGCTGAGCTCAGAACCCATATCTTGTCCAGATAAAGTCTTCCATGAAGGCCAGGTAATCAGTGTACCTATGCTATGCCTTGTGTTTAAATGCAAAAGAGAAATCTGTGTTTAAGTTGGGAAGAACCAGCTACACCAAGAGATGTTCATGTCCTTTCACTTTAAGTAATAGTTGTGCTCTGTGTGAAAGGGGCAGCTTTTTGAGTATTTCACAGAGCTGTCTTTATTTCTAGGCTCTCTTTGTTCTGGTGTGCAGCAGGGACCATTGTATGTAGGGGTGACACTTGACTGAGTTACTGAGATCTTAGTAGAAGTTTGGGGTTCTAGGCTGCAGTTAAACTAAGTTTAAAGTAGTTAAAGCTTAATTTACAAAATTATAAAAATAAGGTTTTCTGCCTCTGCTTTATTCTGGTTTTCCTGTTTGTTTTAATCCTGTGCATCTTAAACCAGGCGTTCTGGGAACCACACTGTTCACCAAGTTCTGATCTTTGTTGTGGGCAAGCTTATAGAGATCTCAGCCCTCTTCATTATTTTTTCTGGTGCTTTTATTTGTCTTTAATCCTGCTGTTTGTTGGCGAAGGAGAAGGGTAATTTTCCAGTCAAAATTTCTGACTACAAATCTGGAGATATGAATTTTATACAGACCTGCCACATACTTTTAGCAAGTCATTTAATGATTATGTGCTTCCATTTTTCGTGTGTGATCAGAAGGACATTTGTCTCTGGTTGAACCGATTAAGTTATAATCACTGGCTTGCTATCCTTAGGTATGAGGGGAAAGTGTACTGTGTATGCATTACCCTGTCTCATTTTGTAGGTGGTAGCACAGTGAGGGGGAGGATCAGCTGAATTAAACTTTTGTTTTATCTCTTTTTGCTGCAGGTTGTTAAAGTAATGGTCTTAAAATGTGAGCCCCATCAGGAAAGACTCTTGTTGTCCTTCAGATTATCAAGCAAGCCTGCCCTGAATGACAAAACGGAATGCACTCCAAAGATGAAACAAGAAGTGAAATATCAAATAGGAGAGGTATTGAATTCAGTGACTGCTCCCTTTTTTGCCTTTTCCTACTTGTTTTCCAAACAATTTGGTATCACTTTGAAAAACTTGGCTTCAAGAAAAGCTGTTGGTGGTCAGAAACCAGCATTAAATCTACATTTGTTGTTGTGTGGTTGGCCTCCTGTATCAAAACCAGGATCTGTGTTGTCGGAGGTCAGGATAAAGGAGTCCCAGAACAGTATTTCTGGGGTACCAATTAGTGCTGCTACTCCTAGGTGGAGTTGTCTTTCTTCTGGATGCTGCTGATGGTCTCACTCCAAAAGCAGCTGCTTTTGCTCCTTGGAAAAAGACAACTTCAGCAAAATATTTTGAAATGCTTTCCTGTTGTCTTTGGAATGAACAGTTTCCAGCACCCTGCAGATACTGCTAATGCAGGGAGTGAAGAGTTCTAATCTAATTTAAATTATTCCCTTTGCTCTTCAAATAAAAAGTCACAAATAAGAGAATGTTTCTAGCTCTTGATTTCCCTGGTTGCTGAGAATTGCCTTTTATTTTCCTGTCAGTGTTGGCATGCTTTTTAGGCTCATCTCTGCTCGTGTGAGATTTTTCTTGTATGTAGCGGGGAGGCCATGTCAGAGCCCCTGTAACACAGCATCTGTGCATCAAAATGGATGACTTCAAAGACACCTGGAATTTTATATGTCTGTATTTGTTCTCTTTTCAGATGGTTGATGTGAAAGTCTTGAAGAAGAAAGATAATGGTCTAGAGGTTTCTGTCTTAGAAGGTGAAGGCAATGTGGTGGCCTTTATTCCCACAGCGCACCTTTCTGACTTTGTTGTTAACTGCAAGCTCCTGTGGCATTGTCTTCAAGAGGGAGATGTCCTGCCAAGAGTTATGTGCCTAAGTGACAAGGGAGAGCATGATGTATCCTTTTGCCACCTTAACCAGTCAAACAAAGCAGGGGGAAGGGGGGAAGGAGATACCTGTCAGGAGCCCACAGTATCTGCAACAAAGAGAAGATATACTAGTCAGTGTGTTGAAATGGAAGTGCCTGTCAAGTTAGCGATGCTTCAAAGAGTCATAACTTCCTTGTGTGAAAAGTGAGGCCAAACTGCTGCTAGAATCCCATCAGAACCAGGACTTGGTTGTGAATTGGCTCACCTTCCTAACCAGTTTCTGGGCTGTCAATCATATCACAACCTTAGCAAAAATTTTGCTAGTTTTAAACCAACAATCAGAACTGAAATATGAGGAAGTTGACATTTTTGCTAGTGTGAAGCATGTATCTTTAATGCTGATCAGCTTAAGAGACAGCGGTTGCTAAATTTTACCATAGAGAGATCAAGACAGCAATTGGAATTGCAGGATTTTGAGCTCCTCTGCTGTGTAACCTGCAAAAAGTCCTCTAGCCCAATGGGTAGTAGCACCAAGAGATTTTCTTGGCATCAGGCTCCTTTCCTTCATTTTTTCCCATTTTTCCTAACTGGTGGTTCAGATCTTGAGCAGAAAGTCTGCAGTGATTTCTGCTGTACAGGAGGAGCAAGTTGTGAGAAGTTTCTGTGAAATCCAGCCTGGGATGCTCTTGACTGGTTACGTGAGGAATGTGATGCCCTTTGGAGTGTTTGTGGAGTTCCCATTTGGTGTGACAGGACTGGCACCCAAAGTGGTAAGCAAAGCATTTGCTTCAGTAAACAGCATGTGTATAATCAGGCATGCTTGAAACATGGCTTTTAGCAAAGGTACAATAAAAAGGAGGGAACAGTAGGGCGGTGGATCCTGGCATTTGCACAGCTTCCTCCAGGGTAAAAGCTGCTTTTAGGTTTGTGTTTTAATTCAGTTCCAAAATGAAATAAAGGACTTAATTGAAGTGAGCTTAAGTTTAAAATAAGGATTTTATGTGACTTCAGTAATAATTGATGGCTTTTTGTTAGTGTTTGTAAATTTCTCTTTTGCATTTTCATGAAATCTTAACTCGGACCCTTCTGAACAGCACTGCGGGTGGTTGATGGTTAGCACTGTGCTCAGTAACCCTTGCCCCTTTGTTTCCTTTTCACAGAGCATGAGTGACAAGTTTGTGACGGATACCAAGGACCACTTTGTGGTGGGACAGACTGTGATTGCAAAGGTGATGAGCATTGATGAGGAGAAGCAGCGTGTGCTCCTCAATCTGAAGGTGTCGGAGTGCAGCTCAGGCGATTCTGCTGCAGAGAGCTTTGCCCTGCTGAATCAATATTTCAAGGAGATGAAAGAAATCAGGAACTTGTTGAGAAGAAGAGGTAAAAGGTTGCACATGTTCTGCTAAAGGGGATCGTATAAAAAAAAACCAAGGGAAGGCCATTTTCTTTTAAGTGAAAGAAAGCTCAGTTCAAGCAAAGACTTGGCTTCCAAGAGGAGCTTACTAGAAGAAGGATGTGTGCAGTGTCTGTCATTGGCAAGAGGGCTTTTTGGAACTACAGCTGGAACAAGCTGAAGAAGCTGCTCTTTTCATTGAAGTCTGACAGGCTTCTTATATTGATGGAGGTCAAGGCTTAGAAAATTAAAAATAAGGGGATAAATAGACGAACTGCGAGGTCCATATAGCAAAAGAGGAAGGGGGATACAATGATACTAAAGAATTAGTCCCTTGAAAGGTCCTGTGCAGGTGAAAATAAGGAAAGCCAGGGTGAGATTATGCATGGGATAACTGATTTTTACAGAGGAATTTTTCAGCCACCCTGAGCCTTAGCCAGGATCTGCTCAACTAGAATCTATAGGGATGCCTTTATTACCTTCAGTATAAGGATAATTATGTTGACACTCAAGTGCTTGTGATAACCCACACCTAGTACTCACATAGGGATGAGTTTGTATAAATAGATTTGCATACTTGTATTACAGGTTTGCTGAACAAGTCCTTTAGCAAAGGTTTGGTCACATGCTGTTTTTCTAGACTTAGGAACACTGGATGCATTACAGTTTATTTTTATCAATTTCTATCTTTGCCTTTTTACATTCTTTTTATATCCAGTAATGTTTAATGTTTTATTTCCTGTAATTGTGAATTGACAGGTTTGTTTTGTATTTTTAGTATTAATCCATTTTGCTTTCACCTTTTTCTATATGCAGTGCTGTGTGACAGTGTTTATATAAGATCAGAAAATGTTACCTCCAGAGTTACCAGATCTGTAATTTCACAAAATTGTCTCTACTTTGATTAAATCTTAGAAGTTACTTGTTTGTATTTTTACAGATCCAGGAGTCTAAACTGTTTGCTGTTATGAAGGTGGATATAAATTCTTATTCATGCTTTCTTGAGCAAATGTGAAAACTCCCTTTCTTTTGCAAAGACACAGAATAGATAAAACTGATTTCTCGCTGTTTCTTCCCTTTATTTAGGGGAGTCCAGCATGGCCCAAGGCCTTAGTGAATTGATGCCTGGGAAGGAGCTGCAGTTGGTTGTGCAGGATGTGAAGGAGGATGGCTCAGCACTGTTCAGTGGCAGCTCTGTCACGGGCTTGACTGTGACAGCCACTCGCTACCATTTGGGAGGTGAGCATCTTTTGAGTGCTTGTTTTGGTTTGGAGAAATCTGTTCTCCTCTTCAACAAATGACTTCTACATCTGGTCACGAAGTTGACTTTGTTACAGTAACTTAGTTACCATTAGTAACTCACTGTGGTCTTCAGGAATTAAACTGAACCACACACAACCCTTAGTGTCTGTCATGTGTCCACTAGCTCAGTTGCTCATAATCCTTTACTGTCATCAGGATTTAATAATAGAATTGTAAAATGGTTTGGGTTGGAAGGGACCTTAAAGATCATCTAATTCCAACCCCCCTGCCCTTCTTGTTCTCATTTGTAGAGAAAAGTATTGCTCCTGGTGAGAACACCAAGGCATTGGTTCTTCATGTGGATGCCCTCACATCCAAGGTGTATGTTTCTCTTCGGGAAAAACTGTTAAAACAAAGAGCCAAGCAAGTATGTGTTCAGTGTATTGATCTGTGTGTTTCTGGTTGTCTGTCAAACTCAAGATTACTGAATTTGGGTGGGGGCGCTGTTTCCTCCTTTAGAACTGTGGGAGGTAGAGTGGAGGGAATCAAAATCTCAGCAGGGTAAGTCACTATCTTTATTTCATCTAGCAGCTCACAGAGAACTCCCAGCACCCTGCTGTCGTGCAGCACATAGCAGAAGAGTTTGCCATCGTGTCTTTGGAAACAGGCCAGCTGGCAGCTATCCCCATAGCCTCGCACTTCAATGACACCTTCCGCTTTGACTCAGAAAAACTGAAGGTGGGACAAACAATCTCTGCAACCTTAAAAGCAGTGAAGGTGAATGACCACGGAGTCTTATTAGCAGTAAAAGACCCAGCAAAGAAGAATGTTTCTGTAAGGGTCCGGAACGAATCTGAGACAGCATTAGAAGAGATGCTTCCTACTGTGAAACACTCACTTTCTCCAGGGGATGTTGTTACTGGTACTGTTAAATCTGTCAAACCAACCCACGTCACAGTTGCTATTGATGACAAGCTGACAGGTTCAATCCACGCATCCCGTATTCTGGATGAAGTGCCCATAGGCTCTTTTCCAACATACACTCTGAAAGCTGGACAGAAGGTGACTGCCCGAGTCATTGGAGGCAGAGATGTGAATACTCACAGGTGGGAAAACATGCTCCTTTTATTACTTTTTGGGGAATGTGACGGGAGAAACAATTATTCAGTTCAGGTCATCTAGGCTGCTCCCTCTGTCACTGGATACTGTTACAGCTATCCTTGCTAGTGTAGTTGAGGCCTGAAGAAATCTGCCATTATATTGTATCTGTGATCCAGGTTTTGGTGAAGCTCTCTACCTATGTCACTGTATTTATCGTGAGTATAGATTGCAAGAAAAAAAAGATGTCTAAGCTCTTAAGGTCCAGTGGAAGTCTTAAATGCAAGCAGGATTTGGCCCCAGGGGCTAAATTTGCCAGAGTGTTTTGGGTACCTAAATTGCCACTGAAATAGTACTAGGAAGAACTGGAACTTGAAGGCTTTGGTAGTTTTAGAGAACTTACACCTGTTTTTTTGCCAATGCAGAGGGATTACAGGTGACTGGGGCCTGGGGAAATAATGAGAAACTGTAATCCTTTTCCTGTTCTTTAGGTACCTGCCCATCACCCATCCACACTTCACACAGTCCATTCCAGAGCTCAGCATTCGACCAAGGTAAGTATTAACCTCTGTGCTGTCTGTAGATGCTTTGAAGACCTTGTATCCATGTAGGTTCCCTCCCTTGTTCCTGCCATTTGTGAATGATCTGACCATGAGCAAGGAGCTGCAGATGTATGCAGTGTGGCAAGGCCTTTTATTCCCTCTTTCACCACACTAACTTTGGGAGCTGTGTTAAACCTCACGATGTTCTCCTAGCACATGATTTCCTTTGAAGATCTGTTTGGCTTCAGGTTCTGCCAGTCTGGATTCTGGTATGTCCCTTCATGTCAGAAGGATTCCCTGGGCCCAGAGAAGAATTAATTCCCTGCAGAAGGATGCAGCTGGGGAGGGGATGGGGATAGGGATGAATGCCACAAAGGCATTCTCACAGCAGTACTGGCTCACCAAAATCTCTTGGGTTTCTAACTCCTATCTTTGTCATTAGGACCAAAGCTGTCTTACTGATATTCTATTTCTTCATTTGCAAACAGCGAAATAGAAGGGGAAGTCACAGCACTGCTGAATGTTAAAGAAGACAGTACCATCAAGAAGCTTGGACTCTACAATGTTGGACAGACAGTCACCTGTTTTGTGAAAAAGGTGAGGTCAGAGTCTTCCTAAGAAGTGTGCTCGGTGAGGCAGTAAGTGGGGGTGACCTTAGGGGCCTTAGTTCAGACCTAAATACTGACACTACTGTGATCTTCGTTAACTGTGAGAGTGGCCCATGCAAAGTGCAGTGTCTTGGGGGGAAAGCAGGAGAAGGAAGTCATGTTTGCTATGCTTCATGGAGTCAAGCAGACTCACCCTTTTCAACATGCCTGTTTGTTGCAAGCAGATGCTTCCCATCCTGCACTCTAGCAAAATGGCCTTTGAGAAGTTGTGTATGCCACCTGTACAAAGTATACTCACTGCTGATCGCCTGTGTGCACTTGCCTGTGAACTTTAGCAGTATTATGCTTGTAGGGGTGGAAGCCAAATCACCATTTTTGCCTGGTGCAAGAGCCAAGGCTTAAGTAGTTCTTTCTAGTCTTAAAAATTAGCAATTCCTCTAGGGAAGGGTTGTTTTTTTTTTTTCCCCAAAGTCTCATGCTGTCTTCTCTGGTTATTTGGTATCTTCTCAGTATAACATCCTCAAAAATTGGCTGGAGGTAGAAGTTGCCCCTGACATTCGAGGAAGAGTTCCTCATTTGCTGCTGTCTCTGAACACCAAGGTAAGAAGCCATTACAGATAAGCTACACAATTTTTTTTTTCTGAGCTCGTGGCTGCAAGTGGTGACTGCAGATGCTTCTGACATCCATGTGAACGCATAGTCCAGGCATCACTGCTCCTCACTGACAAGCAAGCACTATGCCTGTAGCTAGTTTGGCTCAGCATAGCAGAGCCACTGAAGCAATGCTGAGCTATCAGTCAAGTGTGCATGTCAAAGATATGTTTAGAAACAGTAAACCTTTATGGGAGAAACATCAGTCAAAGTTGTGCAAAGCTCCTATCATGATAATAAGTGGAAATCTGTCTTTTCTTTCAGGTCTTAAAACATCCAGAAAAGAGCTTCAAAAATGGCCAGGCAATGTCAGCTACAGTGACTGGAACAGATGTCACCCAAACAAAACTCTGCTTGTCACTCACAGGTATAGTGGAGCCTTAACAGCAGGACCTCACTGCATATGATGCTTTACTCAGGTGGGCTTGCACTGACCTCTCAGGTGAAGATGTTACACTCCAGAGCCACGTTGTACCTCCCTGTAGGACAGAACTAACCTCTGGGACCCTGACCCAGATGTAGCAGCATGCAAGGCAAGAAAGGTCAGGCCTTTAGACTAAAGAATCACTTTCTTCCTGTCTCAGGCTGAAGCCCTTCTCTGAGCCCTTATGAATGTTTTCCTTTCTGATCTCAGACATGAGATGATGCATTTGTCAACATTTGTCAGTTCTTCTGGATCCTGGAACTATGCAACTAGGAGACCTTGTCTGGGCTACCAAGGCAAACATTGCTGTGCACTGAGGGTGCATAGACTGCACCTTACCACAAGTTGGTGGGTTTCATATGTGGCTAGGCAACTAAAATCAGCTTTACTGACTCATTACCCCTGTTGCTTTGGTTGTATGCTTTTGGGGTATTATGACGTCCTCTCCCGCCTTCACTTTTTTCAGGAATTCAGTCACTGGAGCAGGGCACCATCACTGTAGGCATGGTAACAAAGGTGACTGCGCACATTGGTTTGACCATTGCGCTGCCCGGTGGGAAGACTGGCAAAGTCAGCATCTTTCACCTGAATGATATTTACACAGAGAATCCTCTGGGTGACTTCAAAGTTGGCAAGATTGTCAGGTCAGTAATTCTCTTTCTTGCTTCCTCAAGCTGCAAGGGATAGAAATATCCCCCTTTGGTGACAGGCTTTTTACTGTCATAAGATGATGCCAGACCTGTAAAGTTCAGTTTGTAGCTAAGAAGTAATGCTGATTTATGACCTTACATGCATTTGGGTGAGTCTTGTATTTTCCATGTATGAAGGAGCCCCTTTTCAGCCACCTTCTTGGACTATGTTTTTGAGAGTAGTTTTTCCCTCAGTCCCATCAGCACCTTAGCTAAGAGAAGACAGTTATCCCAGCCTTGCTGTGGTTCTGTGGGCTGTTTGGTAAGTCAATTGTATTTACATTTGTAATGCACAAATAATTGTGTTTCCCTGCTTCACAGACTTCTTGGGAAAGATGGAGAGTGCAACAGGCCAAGTGATTCAGCTGTAGCAATCTTAAAGTATTGTACTAGCAATAGGTTCTGGGTAAAGCAAGTAGATGTGTTTCAAAAAGCCCTTTAGCTTGGTTTCATGAACTGTTGTGTCATGCTGGTTTGTGTTAACAAGTGCTCCAAGGGACAGAGTGGTTTGTTTCCTCTAGAGATTCATTCTGCTAGAGAAAATATCTATTTTCTACCTGTCGCTTTCTTTAACAGGTGAAAAAGCTTTCTGTTTTCTCCCCTTACTCTGCCATACAGGTGTTACGTCCTCTCCAATGAGAATGGCAAAATCCAGTTATCTCTCCGGCAATCCCGGTATGTGTCTTCCCTCCAGACTTTTGATCTCTTACTAATGAAAGTGAAATACAGTAACTGTTGATTTTGGCAAATCAGTGTGAAGTGTTCAAAGGACAAGGACTAAATTTTTTTTTAAGGGATTGAGACTTGTTCCTAGTTCAGAAAGATTTTCCTATGTATTGGCAAACATAGAGGTATCTGACACTTAATGTAGAGCTGATCAAGTGGGTTCGGACTTAATTTCTGTAGATCACAGTTTCTAGACCTGACTTAATTGTTTGTTTTCTTTTTTTTTCTATTTGGGAAGAAAGGGAAAGTTCCACCATTGAATTTGCAAGGCAAACATGTTACTTTTCAATGTTCAGCTGCATTTAAACATTTTAATTAAATGGTAGACTTAGTCCTAAATGTCTCTTAAAACTAAGCTTCTTGCTTTCCCTTCTTTATGGAATAAAAATGCATAAACCATATGGAATGAAGTATCTTAGAAATAAGTGGAAAAAAACCCAAGCCAATTCTGTGCAACATTTCAGACAGCATTTTACTCATTTTCTTAGTGTCAGAGGAAGCCAGGCTGATCTGTTTTGTTTGGCTTTGTTTACAGCAGCATATCTATTTTCTAATGCTTTGTATCGCTTGGCGGAGATGCAGCTAGACCATTTGAATAAACTGAAAGGTGTCCCTGATCTGGTGCTTTTTCCAGAAAGTACTAGCTGTTGTTAATACCTGTTTCTTCTTTTGATACTGGACAAGATTGTGGATTATTCAGACAAATGCTTTAACTTCTAACCTCTGCTTTCTTCTAGGCTAAACCCAAAGAGCAACAGCAAAGTAGAGGATGTTGAAATAACAGGTATTAAGGATGTTAAAAAAGGCCAGCTAGTGAGAGGTTACGTAAAATCAATCACTCCATCAGGCGTATTCTTTGGGTAAGTAGTATAAGAAAATTATATTGGGAACTGAGGGGTCTTGGAGAACGTATTTTGAGTGTATAGTTCTGGAGTCTTGTTTGGGGGTGGCCTCTGGTGTAATGCAATGTTGCAAGAGGAATTTCCTTCTGGGAATGAAGATGTCATTGCTGCTTTCTTGAGCCTGTGAAATTAAAGTAGGGGAAGTTTGGGTGACACTATATAGAACTGGTGATGCCAAAGATATAGTCACTGTATTTTTTTTTTCTTTTCCCCTGCTATGGAATACTTATTTTTGGCTTTTCTCCTCATCTTAGCTTGTCCACTTCTCTTCTGGGCCGAATCCTGTTCCAGAATGTTTCCCCTTACTTTGTACAGAAGCACTCCTTATATGAGAAGTACCTGCCTGAAGGAAAGCTGCTTACTGCCAAGGTGCTTCGGTAGGTTCAATGTTCTTTAAAAAGGACTATGAATTAGAAAGGAGAGAATGGAAGGAGGGAGGATAAGAGTCGGGAATATTTGAAAGAAGTTCATATCCTTGCAGTCACTGTAAATGCTCAGATTTTTTTTTCTCTTCTCTTCTCTCCTGCTACTCCTGGCAATGCATCATAGTGTAAATGGAAAAGCAAAACATGTTGAGCTGTCTCTCCTGTCTGAGGACACTGGAATGCCAAGCGTCTTGCCTGAATCCCTAGGCCTACCACGATATGATGCCGAGGAGGAGAGAAGAGAGGCAGGTGACAGCAAAAAGAAAGAAGAGCTTAAGCTGAAGACAAAACGGAGAAGAGGAAATTCTGAAAGTGAGCAGGTACGGGTGTGATTGCGCATGACACTCTAAAGGGCTTGGTTGGTCCAAATACTGAAGGGACTGGGAAGATCCACTGGGATCAGGCTGAGGAATTATACAGAGTAGGAAAAAGAGATTAAATTCCATTGGAGATTAGCAAAGATCAGAAAGTATTCTATTTGGGTAGGAGTTAACTGAATTAGCAGCCTAATTGTGTTGCTTTTGTGGCCTGTCCTGTCGATCTTGGCACTTCATGGCACGAGTTTATTCTCTGTTATGTGAGAGGACAGTGGGGGGTGCTCTGCTGTGGCACCACCCTCTCTTTGCTGTCAGGCTCATTACTTTGTGATCTGAATTGCCTTTAAGATTTATCCCTCTTCTTGCACTCCACCATGCACTCATTTCCCTTTGTTGCAGGAGGCTAAGCCAAAAAAAAGGAAGATCTGCCCAGCAGATGAAAATGACAGTGGAATTGAGGTATATTACCGGGAGGAGGAGGATGATGACCAGGAGGAAGAGGCAGCTAAAAAGAAATCTAAGGTGAGGAGTTTGGAGGAGAACCTGAGCCTGAAATTACTTTCCAGCCCTACTGAGATGTATTAGTTTTGACTTGGATGACAGTAAGTATCAGTGCTGCAGATACGAGTGACACAGGCTGGTGTTTTTGAAAGATCACTTGAGGTGGACTGAGTTTAAATTGCAGCAAAGGTGACTAGAGTTTAATGTTTTTGCTGGTGCACTGTTTGCAAGTGTGAGAAGTCAATAGTACTGGCCAGAGAGAAGCCACAAGCAAAGAGTAGTTGTCTGATCTCAGTGTGAAAACTTTGAATTTAAACCGAGGGTATTCCCTGTCTTTTTCCAAGCAGATAAGGAAACCTGGTGAAGCTCCCAGGCTGCAGGTTTCTACGGGCTTCACCTGGGATGAGGACATGAATGCAGTAGAGATGCCTGTGCTGAATCAGAAGGAAGAGAGCTCAGAGAGCGAGGAGGAGGAGGATCCACAGTCGAAGGTACTATGTACTAGTGTTGCCTGCACAGGAGACACCACATGGTGGCTGTAATGTGTTGTTTCAGTATTTGAATGTCTGTCTGCCCTATAGAAAAGCCTTGTAACCTGAGGGAACCTCTCTGATAGCTACAATAGAATCTCCTTAACTACTCCGAGCATTGGGGTTAGCAGCAGGTATCTATGAAACAGAGGAGAAAAGGCCTTATTTTAGCATGGCCGCATGAAAATAGGGCTTCTTATGTTGACATGCTAAAAAAATAATTATTTAGGGTCAAACAGACATTTTCATGAAAGCAATTTTTTTATTTGATGCCAGCTCTGTGTTTTATTTTCTGAGTGTTGTAAATTTACAGGAAAACCTGGAGATTAAATACCTTTTCAAATTATAGTCGTCTTATTTAGAAAAACACCAAAAAAACCCTTTTATGCTGTAATTTTTGAGAAGAGTTTTCCAGTGTGAGCAATTCAGCAAAATCAGAAACAAGTTCATGAATTACTTTCATGTTTACTTTTTAGAATTTCCCCTGTCCCTCAAAACTCACCTCTGTAAATGCCATGCATGGCTAATGCTTTGTTGCCCAAGGTATAGCTGCCTTATGCAAAGAACTATGGCACTGTCAGTTCCCAGTTTAGATCTGAGTCACTGTAGTGATCCAGCAACTCAGTCTTGCACAATTTCTGCCCTTATATCCTGGATTTTTACAGAGTGCAGAGTGGTGGTGAGCACTGGCCTGGAGGGTAAAGGTGGAAGAATGAGAGGGAGGGGTGAAGTGTGAATCCTGCAGTTGGGGTGTGTGACTAGTGAAGTATTTGGATCCTCAATGTATTTCATGAAAGGAAATGAGATTTCATGTACTGCTGCTCTTCTTGGAGGTGTGAACTGTGTGTGTGTGAAGGGGTGGGGGGTGTGTACTATTTTCCTTCTCTCTTAAGCAATTGGTCCCACCTCTTCCTGTGAAAACTGCCTAGCCTTGGGCATATTGGGGTCTGGCTGTGCTTTAACTGGGCCTGCCTATTCCCACATGAAGTGGCTGCTTTTCCTCAGTCTTACTTTTTGCTCTTTCAGCTGAAGAAACAAACAAAGAAGGAGAAGGAGCTGGAGAAGCAGAAGAAGGAGAAGGAGCTTTGCAAAATAGAGGCAGCCCTGATGGACCCCAGTCGACAGCCCCAGTCAGCAGATGACTTTGACCGCCTGTTGCTGAGCAGTCCCAACAGCTCCATCCTCTGGCTACAGTACATGGCTTTCCACCTCCAGGCTACCGAGATTGAGAAGGCCAGAGCTGTGGCAGAGAGAGCGCTTAAAACAATCTGCTTCAGGTAATAATGGGGCTCTGCCTTTCTTTGCCGCAAAGAATAAATCATGGTGGGGTAGTTGTGATGGCAGAGGAGCATTGGCAGCATCATCAGTGTGTGTGCATGTGCGTCTGGAGTGGCAGAACCTGTTTCAGTGAACTCAACAAAATTAAACGGTAGCAATTGTCAGCTGGCCCTTTGAAGGTCTGGCCTGAGGCACCACAGTTGGCCTGCAGCTGACTTGCTGCAGCTCATGAGCGCAGTAGCTCCTCAAGGTATCACTAAACACACGGACATGCCTCTGAGCTGTCATAATGGTTTGGAAGATTATAATGCTGGCAGTGATGTTGTCCTTAAATCAAAACATGAAACAAACCATGAAACTCTTGTCGCCTTTTCCATAGGGCTGCAATCTTGTGTATTAAATAATCTCTACCGCATGATTATATTGTGCTTTCTTGAATTAACCTTGTGGTTTATAATTACAAACAACAGTGATCAAAAGTTTTAGTGTTAATTAGTAGTAGCGTAGTAGTGTTAGTTAGTTGTAGTGTTGTGTGTAGGGCACAAAACAACTGCTGTGCCCTGTTCCAAAAGTGGTGTGCCAGTGAGCAGTATGCCCTCGTCCTTTGTCCTGGAGACAGGCTACAATCAGTGAGTCTTTGTAGGGTGGTTTGGAAAAAGCTAATGAAGACTGGTAAAAGGCTAAATATTCTTCTTCACATCTGCTTGAAGGGAAGAACAGGAGAAGCTGAATGTTTGGGTAGCTCTGCTGAACTTGGAGAACATGTATGGTACTGAGGAGACACTGATGAAGGTCTTTGAGAGAGCTGTTCAGTACAATGAACCTCTGAAAGTCTTCCAGCATCTGTGTGACATCTATGCCAATTCTGAAAAGTACAAGGTAAGAGAGGCACTACACTACCAATGCTGGTTGTATAAGCTTCCAGCTGTCAGATGTTAGGCATATCCTGTTCCTAGCTGGGATTAATAGTTATGATTGACAGCAGACAAGGAACTATTGATACTTGCTTTTCTGTCATAAGTGTTTGGAGGTGCCTGAGCCAAGAGTAAGAGTTTTAAAGCTACAAGGCTTTATTATGAATCTGTGTGGTCTAACACAACTCTGCCCTTCCAGCAAGCAGAAGAATTGTACCATACAATGCTGAAGCGTTTCCGTCAGGAGAAATCTGTGTGGCTGAAATATGCCTCTTTCCTCCTGAAGCAAGGACAGACTGAGGCTACACACAGGCTTTTGGATCGTGCTCTCAAGGCTTTGCCCACCAAAGAACGTAAGCAGTCTCTTCCCTGTCTGTAATGGGGACCACTTGTTGACAGATCTCCAGTAGATAGGCTGCTCTCTGATATCTCTGTCTGTGACAAAGTTTGTAGTAAGTGAAAAGTGCAACCAGTTGGTGCTGAATGTGCTGCTCTTGATTCTCAGAGAAGAGGGCTGCTGTGATACCCTAACATGTCATTACTTGTTCCAGATGTGGATGTCATTTCAAGGTTTGCACAGATGGAGTTCCGTTTTGGGGACGCAGAACATGCCAAGGCCCTCTTTGAGAGCACCCTCAACAGCTATCCCAAACGGACAGACATCTGGTCCATCTACATGGACATCATGATCAAACATGGCAGCCAGAAGGAAGTACGGTGAGTTGTGCTACAGCAGGCTGGGAGGGGGCAGAGTACAGTGCTTGGAGCAACACCTGAGAAGACCAGAGGTACCTTGCAGCATGAGGTTGAATATGGCCTCCCAGAGCAGAGCAAAAGAGAATTTTTATCACCTAGAGAAAGAAAACGAGTGTGTGGAAGTGCTTATCCTTGCCAGGACTGGGGAGATTCCAAGAAGATCCATAGAGCAGACAGGGACTGATTTGTAAGTAGTGACCAGCATTGACAGAAACTAGAGGACTTGCACTGAGATTCATCTGTCCTTCTGGAGGAATTGCTTTGTTGTATCTGAAGGGTGAGATCAAGCCCTTGTGTATCTTGTAATATAAAACTGGAGAAACTTTCCCAGCTTTCCACATTATGGATCCAGCCACATCCACTTACTGAATGCAGGGCCAAATACAGTGGCTGGATCTTAGCTTAAGTTGACTAGCAGCCTTAGAGTTCTGCAAGTAAACAGAGAGCTTCTAGTTTGAGGCCTTGGCTAGTTCTCAGGAATCTCTTTCAAGTACCAGCACTTTGCAGCAGGTCGAGTGTCTCCCCTGACTTTCTGCTCTTTGTTCAAAGGCAGGATGCGGGGCTTGTGTTGAGTGCTGTCACCAAAGCAGCAATCTTAATCACTTTGTTTTTTTGCAGGGACATCTTTGAGAGGGTCATACACCTGAGCTTGGCACCAAAGAAGATGAAATTCTTCTTTAAACGCTACCTGGATTATGAGAAGAAATTTGGTACAGCAGAAAGTGTCCTGGCTGTTAAAAGAGCAGCACTTGAGTATGTGGAGACCAAGAGTTCCCTTGCTGACACCTAAGTATGGTGCAAGTAGAAGCAGAGAAACTCAGCTCTCCATGCAGTGTGGGAACTGAGAGATGTGGGAGTTCTACCATTCTACTATGAACAGAGTTTCTGGAGAGCATTGGTCTACGACCAAACCAAACCGGAAAGAACAATCTAAGGAAAAGATTAGATAGAGGTTTGCAGCTTTGTCCAGATGTTACAAATAATCCTATTCTGATGAATTTGAAGATGTGTTTTTAAATATAGACTGTTTTATAATCAATACAAACATTGCCCATACCTGTTCTACCTTCCTGGGGAAATGCTGCAGTTATGATCCAATATTTTCAAGTACAGTGATGTCTTATAAATTGATTTCTCTGTTTGTCAAGATGTCAGAGAAGATTCTTGCCTTTTGGCTGAATTAACACTTTGAAAGATTAATCTCAGATGCCTTTGTACTCCTTGCAAGTGGCAGAGCAGAGCAGAATTGTGGCATAGTCGAGGTTGGAAGGGACCACTGGAGCTCATGTGTTTCAGACCCCTGCTCAAAACAGAGATCAACCAGAGTAGGTTGCTCAGGACCATGTCCAATTTGGTTTTGATTTCTCCAAGGATGGAGACTCTACAACCTCTCTGGGCAACCTGTTCCAGTGTTTGACCACGTTCACAGATAAAAAGTGTTTTCTTATGTTTAAGTGGAGTTTCTTGTATTTCAGTTTGTGCCCATTTCCTCTTGTCCTGTCACTGAACACCAGTAAGAAGAGTCTGGTTCCACCTTTTTGACACCCTTGTGTCAGGTATTTATACACATGGATAAGATCCACCTTGAGCCTTCTCCTTAGCAGCCCCACTTCTCTCAGCCTCTCCTTGTGTGCTAGATGCTTCAATCCCATAACAATTTTCCTGTCCCTCTGCTGGACTTGCTCCAGTAAGCCTGTATTGCTCCTGTAGTGGGGAGCCCAGGGCTGGACACGTCAACCCAGATGTCTCACCACTGTAGAGGGGAAGGATGACTGCCCTCGACCTGCTGGTAATGCTCTTCCTAATGCAGCCCTGGATGCTCTTGGCCCCTTCAGCTGAAAGGGCATATGCCTTTAAAGCCCACAGCATCCAGTTATGATGAATTCCGTGATCACAGCCATCTCTAATCACAATTGCCAGTGATTGACGACAGAAAGAATTAGTAATTTTTAGTGAGAGAGAAAGAGAAATCAGTGAAATCCAAGAAAAAAGTGTTTTTCTGTGCTGAAAAAAAGTAATCCCAATCTAACCTTCTGCTTTAAATAAACCAAGTATTTTGGGTACTTAAGTAGGCTCTGTCACTGATGTTGTTGCCTTATGATCCATATTCTTATCACTCCAGTAAGATGTAGGTGTGATCATCCACGTGTTTTACAGGTGAAGAACTGAAGGCAAGGGGAAGAGCAGGGTATGCAAACAAGTGTGATTATCTTATGTTGACACTAGTAAATGGGTCCCCAGCTTTGAAATATCAAACTTGAAGAGTCTTACTCATTGTAGGTGGTCTGAACTCTGCAGGACTAGCTCTTCTGCCTCTGTGAATGCCCAGTGTTGTCAAGGCTGAATGATTCAGCATTTCATTCCCAAGTCTGTTGGGATCCATAAACAAGTCATTTCACTTCTTGCCCCTGGGGAGAGCAAGGTACTGTACTCAGATTTTGCTTAATGCTCTTCTAGAGGAGGAGGCTGCTTGCTACATCCAGTAGCAGCTGCTGCTTTTTTTAAGAACACAGCTGCGATGATGGTGGCTTTTTTGGGGATTAATTACATAACTGAATACATAAATAAATGTTGCAATAGAAACAAAAGAGCCCTTTGAGATGTTTTGTCTTGACTACAGAGGCTGTTATAGTCTCTACAGTAGTCAACAGGGAAAATGCAAGACCTGTGGGTAATTTTCCATACTGGAGGAGCCTGGTGTGAACCCATCTTGCTGCTGGGAAGTGTGTCCTAACTAGCAACGTCTAGGCTGCTCTGTGATGGGGTTGTTTTCGGCCTCTGTAGGAAAAGCAGAGAGTGTGTGGGCTTGCAGCCTGCATGATCTGGCACACCAAGAAGATAGGCAGCTCAACTTCCCTCTTGGCATTTCGGTGAGAAGCCTAGCCCACTTGCTTGTGCTGGTGTAAAAAGCCACATGGGTTAACATTCCTCACCTCAGTGTCATCACTGTGGAAGGCTGAGCTGAGCAATGGGATCAGCAGGGATATTCATGAGGGTGCTGATGGGCTAAGAGGGCCAGAAGCCCAGGGCTGCAGAGGATGGGAGGAAAAAACCCCTACAATGGCAAACAAGTACTTCTGAGTACAATGGCTTGCTCACTCCTCCCTGTCAGCTGTCCACCCAAACATGCCTCTCCAACAAGAGGGACAAGCTGGACAAGCCTCTAGCATGGAGGTAAAATCCCAGCACGTGGAAAGTGCCTGGGGTTAATGGAGAAGAGAAGGGAGGTAAACAGTTTGAGCAAAAGCTGGTTTGTACTCATAGTTTATTCTTAGGATAAACAAATCCATTCCCAAGCATTACATGTCTTGCCTCTTTCCTCAAAGGAGGGAAGGGGAGGAGAAGGAACTGGAGTGGAGGTAGTTCAAAGGAACAACTAGGACTATCAAGGAGGGAGGTAAGGGAAGTAAAAGAAGCAAGAGGAACAGGCAAATGATCATGCTGCTTTGTTTCAGCGAATAACCTTGCATCTGCTGACCTGTGTGCATGCAGGGGTGGCATGTGTGTCTGCATGTTCAAACACGAAGGCCAACAAGAAGACATGCAAATGAACTCTCTTTCAAGTTAATGCAATTTCATTTAACTTGCATCTGATCGTTCTTGCAGATTAGTTGATGGTGAAGCTGTTCAACAAGTGTAAGGCCAATCTGTAGAGAAGCTGAACAGGAATCCTGGGATGCCTTGCCCATTGAGCAGTGTTCCTACCTCTTTATGTGAGGGAATACCCTCCAGCTCTTTCTTGCAAGGGGATGTACTTGTAAAAAGGTTTCTAAATACATTTTCTTTCCTTTGCTGCAATTGTGTATCCTGATGTACAAGATCTGTGCTACTCATTACAATAATAACTAAAAATCAGTGTTACTAACTTGTAATATGTGGTAATACTTTAAAACTTCACATCCTGGGGTCATCTGGTTAGAAGAGGATCTGAAAATTTAATAGAAAGAAAAAAAACCCAAAAAGTTTCCAGTCCTTGGGTTCAAAGAGAATGTTAAAATATGCCTTTTGTGTCCCCCCTGAAAAAAACCTCAGATGGCAATGAAAAATAACTCTCATTTAATAATTTATTTCAGACCTCCTTGTGTGTAAGCCTCTGAGTTCTGTGGGTTTAAGTAATTTTTTGAACAATTTAAGGCTTTTCAGTAATGGCACAGTGTAAAAAGAACTTGTACCTATAAAGAAACGTACAAGTAGGAAAAACAAACTTCATTGTCCTGCCAGCTCTTGAAGCAGTGTTGGGTATGTGGGGCTTGCCCTCAGGAGAAAAGGGACTGTGTGGTGCTGTAAGAGCAGCCTTGAGGCCACAGTCAGCACAGCATCATGGCAAGGGTGATCATTCTACACCCTTCTGGCTTTGCTTTCTCAGAGTATGTCCAAGTCCATAAAAGAGACCCTCTGCTGCAGGGACCATTTAAGGGAGTGGAAAGAGTTTAAGAATGTTCCAGTGGTAGAAGGGTAAGGACAGGGCTGCTTCCTCCATCCTGTTCCTATTGTCCCTCATCACTGCAGGTCTGCAGTCCCACTGCAGCAGATGGGTGCATGTAATGGGGTCTTTTGGCTGGCAACTTTCTCATCCCCTTTCCCTGGAAGAGAGATGCTCCATTAATACAGCTAACTAACTATAATTCTATACATGTATAGATGTATCTATATAATTCTATACACTCTCTATATATGTGTATAGATATATATATCTGTAACACTAATTCTGGTTGAGGTCTTGCTGCAACTCGCAACCCGAACAAGCAGCACTCTCATCCGGTGGTTGGATGAGAAATGCAATGAGCCGCGTACAGCTTTGTGGCTCACTGCGGGTACTGCTTCCTCAAAGCTGCCACCCCCCACCCCCCAAAAGCCATTCTGCTGATGGTGCCATCTTCTGGGTTTGTAAACGTGTGGTTGCAACCCTTTGGGCTCATTAGAAATTGCCAGGCACTTCAGTAAGAACAAAGGGAGTTTGGTGTCCTACCCAAATTCCAACCTGGTAATTACAGGAATATTGGTGATTCCTCCTGCCTTAGTCTCTCGGTTATTTGGTGTGCTGCTGTTTTACTGACCCATTCCTTCCTAGGTGCTATTGCATCTCCCCTGACACAGCGACACAGGAATTTACCAACTGCTTCCCTCTTTTCCCTGTGCTGTAAAGTCTGTAAAGTGCTCTGGAACCTACCAATGTCAATAAAATAAGTAGGTGTGCAGGGTGGCTGGGGCTAACCTGGCCATGGGAGAGATGGATGGGACTGCAGGAATCATGGTTTGAAATGTCGTGCCCACATCTCGCTCCCTGAGGTTTCTGCTGGTGCATTAGGTGGCAGAGTGCAGTGGCAGCCCGGAGGTAAGGTGTGTGTCTGCTCTTTGCTCCCCTCGTCTCTCTGGGAGCAGCGGTGAGATGGTTGTCTCTGAAGGAGGGGTTCCCTGGCTTAGGGCATTGCTTATCAGCCTCTGCCTTGAGGTTGTTGATCCCTTTTTACCCACTGAGAGAAGTAATCCTGCTGGGACGAATATTCCCAGTGCATCCTCAGCCACGCACCGAGAGGCCTGCCAGGCTGTCTGGGGAACCTCTCCCAGCACCTGTTTAGGAAGCCAAGAAGAGCATTTCGTGGCCTTCTGGGCTTGGCCCGTTCCCCTCCACTCCTTTGGCCCATTTATGGAGCCGGCTGTAGAGCGGGAAGCCCTTGTTCTCCCGGTAGATGTAGACACCCGTGATGGCATTCCACTGGGGGCTCGGCTGGACGCCCTCCACTGGGAACTCCTGCACCAGCTCCTTCTCCTCCTTATCCAGCGCCACGAAGCCAAAGAATTGCTTCACGTTGTTGGCTGCCAGGATCCTGGAGTGGACCTCGGCCGTGCGTCGGAAGCGGT
>NW_010135529.1:28388-30970 GCF_000699245.1 Pterocles gutturalis
AGCTCAGTGGCGAGCAGCAGTGCTTCAGGCACTTGGTGAGGAAAATCAGGACTGCAACGATACCGATGAGCAGCCAGCCAAAGAGCTGAGAGAGAAGAGAGAGGCTGTGTTAGGACACGGCAAGGTGGTCTTTCCTACTCCCTGTACCTTTCTCCCCAGCATGCCTACCTGGGACTCGTATCTCAGCCTCCGCGTCACCTCCTCCCTGAACCTGGTGAGGTTCGCCGGCTCGTCTCTGCAGGGGAACCTGGCCAGCATCTCGGCCCCATACTCAGCTGGGAACTTGTCCAGGGAGGACGGCCTGACAAACTCGCTGAGGGCGCAGATGTAAGCCTCTCCGCGCAGCAGCGAGATGACCGACCAGGTGACAGGTGCCACAGCTGCCCGGCCCATGATGGAGCCAAAGAGGAGGAAGGTGGCAGCAGCAGAGAAGTTCTTGGTGCCACGCTTGTGGCACTCGGCCACCAGGTTCCAGGTGTGGTTGTTCCAGATGACACCAATGAGGAAGAGGGCCAGGGCCGGGACACCAATGGCGGCCAGCCCGTAGATGTAGTTGCGGGCAGGGGAGCAGGGACAGTTGAAGGCGACGACCGAGAAGAGCTCCTCGCTGCCCACTGTGCCCAGGGCTACCAAACCATTGAAGATCATCACATCTTTGCTCTTGAAGAACAAGGAGAGGAAGCGGAAGTTCTCAGCAACGAGGGCAGCCATCTCGTCCTGGGGGTGTGCTGCAGCAGGGGCCCGTGCTGGCCCCCCTCCCAGCACTCAGGGACACGCTGAAATGTCCTTAGGCAGGCTGGAATGCAAGGGGCTGCTCCAGCAGCACAACACCTTCACTGCTGTCCCTCCTGCTTGGTGTCCCAGCCTCCGGAGCTGGTTGCTGATGCCAGGGATCCTTCAAAAGCAGACGAAGAGGGATTCAGCCTAAGCAATGTGTGAAACCTCGGTCACTTCATTTTCCTACTAATCTCTCCCCAAGCATCTCTGCAGCAAAGATTATGAACAGGACAGCTGTCCCTAGTACATTCATTGTCTTTCCTTCGCTTTGGTTTTAGTCATCTTCTGCGGAGGTGATTACTGTCAGTGCTGCTGATGGACACTTGATGATTTCCCAAGCCTGCAACGAAGGAGGATGTCACATTACTGGGAAACTGGACTGGAGCACTGGTGTTGGGATGTGTCCCCAGCCCTGCCACTGACTCACGCTAGCTTAGGCACACGTGGCACATGCATGCTGGTGCTGCGCTCCTATGCAAGTTCTGTGGGTTCCACCTCCCCCTTTAGACCTGATGAGTTAATATTTAGTAATAGGCAAACGTACGTCAGGGAGGCGGCAAGAGGTGCTGTGAGATGGCCCAGCAGGTCTGGGGGCAGGGAGAGGGGGAGGACCAAGCAGGAACAGCCTCTGCTGACAAGGGTGAGGGGATGCTTGGGGATGTTGCTACCCACAAGAGAAATTACTTTCTGGAAAATTGGAGCTTATCTTGATGACCTAGGACGCAAACACCAAACACCGATAGACCTGGGTTAGCAATTACGTAGGAGTTTTTGCTAGGATTAGGTGTGGCTGGATGATCTCCTCACCCACAGCTGGCTGACAACCGTACTTGCCATCCTGGCTCGTAGTCCTGGCTCAGCCTCTAACTGCTGTCCTGAAATCGAGCCCCTCGACCAGCACACCTTGGTGCCAGAGAAGCACTTCACTGCCCTTCGCCTGTGTAGCTTCCTGCAGCCCCTTCTTCACTACAGCGCTGGTTATACTGAGATGCTCATCTCACTGGCAGGGCTGGCCCTGGGCTGCGTGGACGGCAGGCACTTGGGACCAAGCAGGGGAAAGTATGTGCCCTGATTTTTTTTAAAGGACAGGGAAATGGGGAGTGTATCCATGCCCTCTGCAGTGATGCCCATTCCCCTTTGCCACTTGCAAGCTGCATTTAATTAATTTATTGACTGTCCATCTGTGCTGCATCCCCACAGGGTGTCATCTCAGGAACCCCCAAGCACCTTGCTGGCTGGGGGACCCCTCACCCATGTGACGAAACCCTGCTGGCCTCAGGGGAACTGCTGTCACTGGGGTTTGCTAGAGACAGGAAGGACTCGGGCACCTGACTGTCTCTGGCAGCTTGCACAGTGCTGCAGCACCCGTGCACATCCGAGGCTTCCGGGGAGCCCTGACCCACAGCCAGGCTGCCCTGAAATCTGCCCCAAGGCTGACATCTCCCAGCAAGGCTTCTGGCCAGCCCCAGCTACGGGGAAAAGGCTATGGGGACATTCATACAGAGGAGATAAAGGCACCTTAATCTTTACAGTCGGTTATACAAGGTTTGTTCATGCACTGTGCTTTACATCACTCCTGTGCTTTGGTTCGTCTGCTGCCCCACCAAATCTTGTTTTACCCTTTCCTCAGTGGGGCAACACAGGGGAACGGGGCAGAAATTTGGCAGCGGTTCCCTGCTGCATCTAACCCAAGGCAATCCCTTTAAAGTCACGCTGTGATACCTCCGAGTTCAAACACAAACAGCTCTTAATGTCTTCCTGCCTCTTCCCAGTTTTTTCCATATGCAAAACTCCCTTTGCAAAGG
>NW_010135529.1:31087-32690 GCF_000699245.1 Pterocles gutturalis
CGGTTCAGACCTCTGTTATTAGCGTTACCAACACATAACCCCAATAAACAAGGCCCTGTGACCTTCCTGACAGTGCCTGGCAACTAGGAAAGCAAAAATAAGAGAAGCTGCCAAAGGGGAGTACGCAATTTTGGGGGGAGTTGCCCTTCGTCTGCCTGGTGGCTATGGTGCCTGTCTGGGAGGGTGAGGGGTGGGCAGGCGGGGTGGGGGAAAGATGTTTGCAGCAGACCAGTTTTTAGCAGCCTCTGTGAAATAAAGCACGCATGAAAGCAAGAAAAAATGAAGTCACTTACTTGAAAAGTTCTTGAAACCAGTTCTGGAGCCTTCCCAGCTGATTGTGTGGTTTTCTCTTGGGCTCCGGCTGCTGGGGGGGGGTGCGTGGGGCTGTGCAGAAGTGGGGATGCGGCTGAGGCTGGCCTGATGGGCAAAGCGAAAGCTGATGAAAACAGAGTTAAGAGTTTGGCAGCTTCCTTTTTCAGTCTGCAATGTGCCCTCGGCTGTCAGCTTTTGGGAGGAGGGAGGAGGTTGTTCTCAGGCCCCGTGTTTGGGTGGGGCAAAGAGAGCAGGCGTTTGGCTTCTGCTGGGCGCAAGGCTGAGGTTGTGCCTTTAAAAAGAAAAAAAAAAAAAAAAAAAGAAAGGAAAGGCCCAGAATGAATCACTGGAAAAAAGCACATCCTCTTTCAGACCTGCGACACAGCTGTGCAAAGGCCCCGCAATGCAGCTGTGCAGAGGCTGTCTGGGACAGCCCTGGGGTTGCCTGGAGGACAGAAGCAATGGGGCACCTTGCTGGGATGCACAGTGGAAACGCCAGAGCCCCCCAGCCTGGGGGTGCAGTCATGCATGGGAGAAGCCCTTGGTTCCACGTGAAGGGGCAGGAACTGCTGCTTTTGTGCATGGGAGCTGGCCAAGCCAGCAGGAAGACGCCAGCGCGGCTGGATTTTTGGGAGAAGCAGGAATCCTCCGTCATGAGTGTTGCGGGATGGTCAGGTTTTGCTTCCTCCCACCCAGGATCTGCTGCAAGCGGGGAGGGAGGGGCTGCGCAGGGCCAGGGCAGCCACATGTGTAGGGCTGGGGCAGCCTGCTGTTTGGCAAGAGCAGTGCATTTCTGCCCGGCTCGGCTTTTCCACTCGCTGCTTCCTCTGCAGAGCGATGCCTGCGAGGCAGCCAAGCACGCCTCACTTTCCCCTTGCATCGCTCCCTCCTCTGTGCCATCTGTCCCACAGCTCCAGCTCACACCTCCCTTGTTGCAGAGCCCAGAGGCCCTGTCCTCCTTCCCCAGCCTATTCGTCGCCATATCCCCAGGGTCAAACGCAGCCCTCCCCAGAGGATGTCTTCAGCACAGGCAAATCTTCAGCAACACCCACGTTCCTGTCTGCCAGGAGCACAGCTAAGCTCAGCCCAGTGTCAGCAGTTCCGCTGGGATTTTTGGACCAAGTCTTCCTTATCCCCAGATCTGGGGTCCCCAGGTGGGTTTTTGCAGCTCCCAGGTGTTTGGGTGTGATGCACCCGTCGGCACTCCTGCACCTCCATGCCTGCCTGGGGCTGGCTCTCCTCCCACCCGGGTGCTTGGCAGCTCGGCTGGGGGCCACGGGGTCCCCCTGGG
>NW_010135529.1:32721-38187 GCF_000699245.1 Pterocles gutturalis
TGCCCTTGGTGCTGCTGCTAACCAGGTTCAGTGCCAGGACCGCAGCCCAGCTGAAATCACAGGGGCCATGTAGGGTTCCCTAATGAGGGGTCTCCTCCTGAAGAGGAACAATGTTCCCAAGATCCAGGAAAGAGAGGACACCCTGCCTGCTCTGTGGGGACTCGATGCGGCTGCTGAACTAGCTGCATGGGAGCAGACTCTGATCCTAACAATCAAAATTAGAAGTGCAAAAGCTTCTCTTTGAAAATGCACACTGTTTTTTTGGTATCTTAATAGCTCTGTAATGGAGCCTGCCAGCCCTGCAAGCTGCTCGCCGTTGTTGGGACTCTGAGCACGCTTTTCTTGGTGAGCTATTAACAGTGCTGAACTGCAAATAGTAGGACTGGAAACCTCCTGTATCTTTAAATCTCCATAGCTTTGTAAATCAGGTTTTGTGTCTATTAATTTCTGGGCAGGTGCCTTAATTAAAGTTTGGGGTGTGAAGATGAATGATAATTCTGTGTCACGCTCCTTTCTCCTGGGAGGCAGACAGATTCAGCCTGCCCTTGTCTACGGGCTTGCTAAGGCTCTCTCACAGCAGCTCAGAGAATTTCCTCGTCATTTTGGTCCTTTGTTCTCTTCTCCCCACAGCCTCTGTGGAGTTACACACTGATAATTAAGGTTTATTCAAACGACAGTCACCTCAGTTACCAGACAACTGTAATAAGTTGGTTTGAACAAGAACGCGGCCGCAGAAATTTCAAGGGGATGAGCATTTCAAAAGGGCCGCAGCAGGGGTAAAACTTGTCTTGCAAAAGGGGTTTTCCTTCTGCGTATTAGTAATAAAATCAGGGCCACTGGGGAACATTCTTCCAGGCTGCGATTTCCATAGTCACCTCGAAGGCTTCCATCTTCAGTTTCTATGGAAAGCAGCCACCTGGTATTGTGCAGGGTCAGCGGAGCCGCCCTGGCTTCTCCTCTGAGGGCCAGGGCCAGCTCCCTGCTGGCTACTGCACACTGGCAAAACGCTCCGACTCCTGCGGCCTCAGCACTCTGGGCTTGGCCTGGGGCCTCCGCAGTCCTTTTCATTGCATTCAAATAAAGAAACGCCAACAGCTTTTGTAAATAGCTTTTATAAATCCTTGTACCTGAGCGCAGAGCTTGAACAGTAACCCTGAATTATTTATTTGGCTCCTTAAATGAAAACCCAGGTGAGTTTTTTCATCAGTCTTTGTGTCAGGGATGAATCCAGGTAAAATTGCAAGAACAAACTGTCCTGCAGCACATCCATGGCAGGGGGTTGGCCTTGCCCCCACCCTCTGCTCTGCTGAGCGATAGCTGGTCTCCTTGTCTACGCACCGCTTCAAGGAGCATCTCTGCGGGCTTCTCACTGAGTAGTACCTGTGACACCCAACCACGCCATTCCCATCATGTGTAATGCAACATGGGATGTCCCTTCACTAGGTTATTGAGTTATTGCTGGAGTAAAATTTATTTTAAAGCTGTGTGTGTCTGTGGGGATGTAGTGTGGAGAGGGGAATGGGGAGACTTTTGGGGTTTCACGGCTTGGCATGAGAAAGGGGTACCCCCAGCTTGTTTCCCCACCAGGGGATTTTTAATACTGCCTAAACACACATGCTGCCTGGTGCTGAGCACGTGGTAAAATAAAGGAAGTTTTGCACATCTGGTGGTGTCTGCCTTGGCAACTGCCACAACACAAACCTGGTGCTTGGTGGTGTGGGACACACAGCACATCCGCCTGGCTGGTGCATCGTGCCCTTCAGCGTCCCTGGGGCTTGTCCGTCATGGCCTCAAGTAGCTGCCATGCTTGGTACAAAACTCCTTGCCTGAATTACCAGTGCTGTAGGATTTGATGTGGGACCCAAGGGATCACACCGGAACCGTGAAGCCCTTTCGGTGCCATCCCCCTGCAGCCCCCATGGTGTTGGCCCTTGCCCCCGTTCAGCTTGGGCACCCACCTGCCTGCCCTCCTCGCAGCCCCTCTCCAAAAAGCACGGCTCTGCTTCTGCGTAGCCCTGCGTCCCCTCACACTCGGCTGTAGTAGGCAGCCGTCTCCTTTCGGGGTGCAGGGAGGTGTGTGGGGGGCTGCCCTTCCCCTTCCCAGCCGGTAGCGCAGGGCAGGTAGGTGGAGGTGCAGGGGGGGCTTGCATCTGTGCCAGCTCTTCAGGGCTGTGTTCATGGTGCCCTGATCGGTGATGCCCAGGAGCTTCTCAGCAGCTTCCCCCACATCCACAGGGGTTTTCCTGGGTGGGTGGCAGCGAGCGGCCGCTATGTCCGTGCTCATGCCCTCGAAGAACTGCTGGATGTAGACTTTGGCAAAGCTCCTGGCGTGCTCCGCACATGTCTCGTCGAACAGCTTGCGCTCAATGTCGATGTAGTGGGACCAGTACCTGCTCTTCAGGAAGGCAGCTTGAGTGAAGCAGGGCCGGAGAGATCTGACCAAGAAAGCCAGCGTGGTCATCAGCAGGACAAAGCACCAGCCCAGAGCCTGCAGGGATGAGAGGGAACCAGACTGGTCACAGGCAGGCAGAGCATGTGCCCAGCACTTCCCACCAGCCGGCAGGAGCCCCCCGGGCTGCTAACAAGCCTGGCTCCAGGTTGGGCTGTTCAACATTTGGCTGTGTTTACATTGCAAATGCTGGGCGTGGAGACCCTATGTTCCATGTAAGTGCACCTGCACTGAAATTTGCTTTCATGTACCCAAGTAGGCAGCACCTCTCTGCTTCTTGCTGTGTGTGGCATCAGCGGGCAGTGACCATAAGTAACACCAGACCGAATCCTGCACCCAGCCCTTGGTGCTGCCTCCGATACAGCTGTGCCTCACCTGTGTCTAGGATTGTCTGTGTCCTCTGACTCGCAGTTAATGTCGTTCTAGATACTCCCTGAGTTTATGCAGCTGTCTAACCCTTTTCCTGAGCTGTTGGACTTAGTAACATCTATTGTGGGTGAGCAGTGACAACAGGCTCCCCTGTTAATGGGGTCTGACAGGAAGGGTGAGATCAGGGCAGTGCCAGGACCGGTCTGTCTCGTTCACCATTGGTGTCATCTCAGGCTGCTCCCAGGCTGTGCAGGCAGAGCTCAGGAGGATGAACCCTACTGTGAATGCAGCCCCCTAAGAGAGCACCTGGGAGGGGGTATCTGGGTGGCACCTCTTGTTTTTCAGCTCCAGTGCTTCCCAGCAGCTGGTAATTGGGGTCTACCCAGAAAAATCTGCTTTGTGTCTTTGGAGAAGTTCCCATGCCTCCATTTCTCTTAAAAAGGGGATAATAATTCCTGTCTGTCCCAAGGAGGTCAGGGAGAGGAGCTGCGTTTAAACAGGAGTACGTGAGTGACTAAAGTGAGTCAGACCATCCTGTCTCCAATGTGGCAAAAAGCAGAGGGCTTGAGAGGAATTAAGCACAGGACAAGTGGTTAGTGTCACTTCTTAATTTGTGGTTCCCTGGGATGGTTGACAAACACACGCTGTCTGCTTCCATGCAAGTGGCAGAGGCCAGTGGCGTAGGTGGTTATCAGCCCATTGCTTGCACACGTTATAATAAGCAGCAAGAGCAACTGTGGGCAACCAGTGGTTTATGGGAGGGGGTTACTGCCCACCAGCCACTGAGTGACATCCACGTCAGCCCCTTCTGAACTTGCTCTAAGTAAATCTCTGCAAACAGCTTGGCTGTGTGTTGCTGCCCTGCGGCCCCAGGCTGCCCAGGCAGGAGAGGGGACTGAATTGTCAGGACCACTTACAGCTCCAGTCTCTGCACCACTCTGGAGGCAGAACTCACCAGAGATGAGTCTGAACACCTCGTACCCCTGCAAAATCACCGGTCTCTCCTCCTGTAGCTTGATCTCAACAAGGAATCCCTCAGGCTGGCGGTTCCTAACCCTAAACCACCAGCGAAGGCACAGCCACGGCGCCTCTCACCTGTGAGATGCAGCGCAGGTACCTGATGGCCACTTCGTTGGCGATGAGCTCCTGTCCATCGTAGATCTCCTTACAGGGGATGCGGGCAAGGACCCGCTTCATCTCCCCTTGGGAGAGGCCGGGGTTGCTGGCATTGCCCAAGGTCTCCACAGGCACCGAGGTGCAGAAGGCACAGGTGATGCACTTGCCATCCAGCAGCGTCACTGAGACCCAGACCACCGGGGCAATCATGGCCCGCTGCGCCATGGAGCAGAACATGTACCGCAGGACGGCCGGGTCCTTCCCTCGCTGGCCCCAGGGTCGCCTCCACTCCTCCGCCAGCATGGAGATGTTGTTGTTCAGCACGAAGCCCAGCAGGAACAAGATGAGGGGGGGCACCAGGAGGATGCCCAGTCCATACGCCAGGTTGTAGCGTGGCAGGCATGGGCAGTTGAAATCAAAGGCTGAGTACATCTGGGCACTGGCGAGGGCCATGATCCCGCAGATGCCGTTCATGAAGGACTCCTGGTTGGACTGGAGGAACTGGAAGATCATCCGAAACTTGTCCATCTTCCCTTGATGTGATTCCCCCCCACACTGGGGTCCAAGCTGTGGCCTCTATTTACTTCCTTCTTTCAGCCTCCCTCTTCAAAGATGAGCATCAGCAAGTCTGTATACAGTTAGGTGATTCATTCATGCACTCTTAAAGCCCTAGTGTTTAAAGCAGAAAATTAATTTTTTTTTTTCTGCTGAGTTTGCTGCTTGCAAAAATTCAGAGTTTGCTTCCTCTTGCTTTTCTTTGAATCTGTGGGACCTGGGTTGCTTCTGGTTTGCTAAACCTGTCTTTGTTCTTCTCCACATCCCCATTTCTGCAGTCTCCTGGTCACAGGTCCCCTTGGCTGGAGGGTGCAGGTGTTACCATGGCTGTGCCCTCTGCAGAGCAATCTGTGCCCTGGGCAGAAAGTGGAGTTGGCTGCTCGGCCTCTGTGAACCTGTTTGCAAATGCAGGAGGTGGGTGCTCCTCCCAGGACCGAACAGGATGCCCCACCTCTGCGGTGCCGGCACACAGGGAAAAGCAGAACACCAGAGCTTCCCCCCTCCCTCCATCTCTGCATCGTCCCAGCAGCATCTAATGCAAGTGCCTCACAGGTCTGCCAGCCCCCTGGTCGGTACCTCCTTCTGCTTCACTGGGAAATGCCTTTTCTCTGTTTTGTTCTGCAGTGGAAAGTAGGGAAGAAGAAAAGGAAAGGCAGAGGAAGGAGGGATAAAGCTCTTGGTACTCTGGGATGTTCTGTCTCTACTGCTGAAGTCTCTTATTTGCTCCCCTCCTACAAGTGTCCATGTTTCAGCCAGATTTACAAGATGACACTTGTAGCTCCCTGGTTTTCACAGCCCTGTGCCCTCAGGGCTTGCTAAAATATCCTTCAAACCCTGGCTTGCATAGTCCGGTGACATCCAGAGGCACACAGTGCTTTTCCTGGCTTTAGGGCTGGAGAAAACAGGCAGAGAAAGGAGAGAGCTGCAGGGACGGGAGCACAGAGGATGAACCCTGCTCCGTGAGAGGGTCCTGCTGA
>NW_010135529.1:38218-44818 GCF_000699245.1 Pterocles gutturalis
AAGCCCTGGGTGCCTCTGCTTTCTCAGAATATGCTCCCTGCCCAGCAGAGCTCTGAGATTCAGGTTTTCCCCTGAGATTTCTTCTTTTCACCCATATTCAATTAGCATTTCTGAAGGGCTTGAGTGCATTTTGCTCTGAATGGCAGCGATGGAGGCTGAATGATTTTCTTGCAGCCACCTCTTTTGGGTATAATCCCAGCCCCTTGATAAATTTGGGATGTTCAGGAATTGGGAATATAAAGAGGATGTGTAAATCCTGCCAATGACCTCCCAAAGAACCGTATTTTCCAGCAGCACCAGATCACCTCAGGCAGGGACTGGGCAGAACCTTCCCTGCCCATCAGGCTGGTGGGTACCAGCAGCCCTGGGTGCTGAGGGTGCAGTGGAGCTGCTGCTCCTCTGAAGATCACTCGCATCCTGCCAGGAAAGGCAGAGCAAGGACTACCCGAGCCAGCAATGTGCATCCATTTAGCAGGAGGTGCCAGGACTGGGATTTTGCTGTATGCCTTGATCCGAGGCAAAGTTATCTAAGGGCACAACTCCCATGCAACCAGTGCATGGTGCTGGGATGACTGAGCTAGCCAAGTACTGGGTTGGCTGGTCCATACAGCATGGCAGTGCTGACAGTTTAGCCATGCCACTTTACCTGAGCTTATAAATTCAGTAGCAACACCAGGCGATCTGGACCCAAGTGGACCTGAATACCAGCATTGCCCTCCCTGCTCCTTGCGCACCAGGAGCAGCCTGGGCAGAGCCAGCTCAGGTCTGTGCTGGACATAACCCTCGTGTTGATATTGGGGTGAAAAACTTGCCCGTCACTTCCATCCCTCTCCCTTTTCACAAGGGCATGGCTCAGCTCATTGCTGTCAGCTCTGCCGACCCGAGGGCTTTCTGGTCCAGAGATCCTGTGCACGTTTGCTGGCGTAGAGCTGATCAGACAGGCTCCTCCCAGCTTGCCAGAACTGAGACAAACACTAATGAGATGTGATAGGTATGGCTGGGCCACGCTTAGGTCCTACAGCACAAACCTAAAAGAAATAGGTTGTGGTGTTGTTGCTCTCCTGCATCTCTATTCCCAGTTCAAAAGGCATCTTTGATGCACTAGGTTGCTCCCTCAAGCTGGCCAAATGGTGGGGGAATACTGGGACTAAAAGTGGCTGTAAAACAGATGGGTGCAGTATTGACTGCTAGCAAGGTGTTCTGTGCCTCCGGTCCAGGCACCACCTGTGCTGTTGACTTGAGTATCAAGATATATCTGACTGTCTGAGCACCAGTGTGGCTGCATTGGTGGCTGTGAGACATTTCACCAGGGCTTTACACAGGTGGGTGGCATGCAGGAGACACTTTTTTCTCAAGGTTTTGCAGTGCGTCAGGAGCAGAGGTAGGAAGCCAAACCAGGTGTTTTGACCATTAGTCAGCGCTGCAGTGTCTGATGTCTCCCCTCGCACCAGCCCTGGGGCTCAGTTGATAATGCCAAGGTCACCCTGAGTTGCCACTGCAGAGGTGAGCACAAAGCACATGGGTAATACCTGGACGGTCTTAGCTCTGCCTGCCGGGGAGAGGTTACTTGCATGACCTCATCAAATGGGAAGAGATTTGGATGCATGAATATAGATGAGTCTTATTGTATTGCTGGCTAAGAGGTCAGGCTGGCTTCCCTGTTCACCTGAGGAGCGGCTTTTTGAAGGGCAGTTCACATGAAAGCCTGCATGAATCAGCCTTGTAAAGAGCAGAGGGCTTTTTGATCTCCAGGAAAACTCTGCCTTTCATTAAACACGAATGAGGGGGCTGAGCTTGCTTGGTGTGCAGTACTGGCAGTTCTCATTGACGCCAACAGTAAGTCAGTGGTGTTCAAAACAGAGCCCAGAGCAGCCAATGCCTGGGTCTTTCTTTCCGTGTTGCTTTGTTAGGGAGGACCTTGTTTTGCTGAGCTAGCCAGCAGAAAGCTCACTCCAACCAATTTGCAAGAGAAGGCAGAGCGGGTGATTCCTCCCACAATCCTGCCTGCTCATGCTTCGTAAACCAGCTCTTGGGAGAGATGGTAAGTGCCCAGGTCCCTCCCAGCGTGGGGTCCTGCACCTGGACACCAAGACAGACACCAAGCCAGGGAGTCAGGGAGGCTTTGCATGTGCCGGTCAATGTAGGATATAAAGAGGAGAGACAGGAAAATGGTCACAACTCCCATCAGGAGAGTTTGGAAAGAGATTGGACAAGTTGTCTTAGCAGTCAGCCCTGCTGTTTCATGGGCTCTTGGCAGGTGAGGATCCCTGAGCGTGTCAGACACATCTGTAGGTCAGGTATCGGGTAACAAAGCTGTTCCTCTTCCCCTTTGTTTGCATTTCATATTCTGCATTCACGCTGGGATGACTTAAAACCTGAGAACATGGAAAGCAGCATGCAAAGGGGAGCTGTGGACCTCTGCCCTGGGCTGGTCAGGAAAACAGCTGATTTGACTAGCACAGAGCGGTGAGTCTGGACTGAATCTCAGCCTGAGATTTGTGATGTCACGTCTGATAAAAGTAAACCAGAGATTAAATTCAAAGTGCAGTGCTGGTTTCAGAAGAGAGCTCAGAAGCTCCCTGGACCTAAAAAGCTCCTAGTGGGAAGACCTCGGTGTGGGCCACAGCTGGCATTGTGCCCTCTCTGAGCATGTCTAGGGGAGCTCAAGGATTCAGCCAAAGCTGATTTTGCTATGCAAATAAGAAAAGCTCTGCACCCTGTCCCTCTGCACCCTGCAGCTCCCAGCTGGTTCTCGGCTGCAGAGGGGTGCAGCTGCCCACAGATGAGCCATGGAGTTATTTGGTCTCTCTGTGTGTTTTGCCAGGTATCTCCTCCCTCCCTGACCCTGTGCACACAAACATCCTGGGGAGGAGATGACCCACCTCCCAGAAGCTCGATGAGTTATTTGGGGGATTAATATGTTTTTTTAATTCAACCTTTTGTTCTGGATTTAGTCACAAGATGGAGGCAGGTTTCTTTGCCTCTTTCCCACCCTCTTCTTTCCTCCTGGAGGCCCTGCTTGCCCCATTTATCCATGCATGACCAAGGAGATGTTTATTCTTCACCCCCACTCCTCACAGCCCCTCCACCTTGCACCCTTCACTCCCAGGGACAAAGTGGGCATTGGTGTGAGCCTCAGCCCAGAGGAATATGTGTGTCCGTACTGGGTTAGTTTGCAGTAAGGAGTTTAATGCATCCAAGTAGCAATGCTGGACAGAAATATCAGACAAGCTGGCACCATGTTTGGCACCATCTACAACAGGGGCTGAAAAAAGGCAAATAAGAAAGTAATTAGCATTAGAGGCTCAGAGTTAAGGTTACATTCAGTTTTGAAACTAAGGGTGTAAATGCACAAGTAGGTAATGCAAGGATGAGCCTCTGGATAGACCAGTTTGTACTAAAGTCCATCAGGGGGGTGTTTAAAATCTGGGTTGAGCCTGCTCAGGCAGTCAGTGTGTCCTTTCCATGGCCCAGTGTTGGTGCTTACAGCAGCCACCTGAACCCCAGGCACAGTCCCATGGCTCTGGGTATGTTAAGCAAAGCCTTCATCTCCTTTTCCCTCTGCAAGTCCAACCCAATCCAGCGGCTCTTATCCAGAGGTATCTTCAATTAAATTTATGCTGTTCCATGAATTTCAAGTGTGTTGCCGTATTTTGCTTTGCAAATGCATGGAAGTATTGACAGGTTGTTAGAGGAAGGCTGAACAGTTCAGCAGCTGGGCTGGGGGCAGCCAGAGCTCTCAGCAGATGGGAGGATGTAGGAGGTGGTTCTAGGTTTTTGAGTAAACATGTTGGTGTGGTACTACATGAGTTGCCAATTAAATCACTCCAGTGTCAGCAGTGATAACTTTCTGAACTGAGTTTCACTGAAACGGGCAGGAGCTCCTGACATCTCTGCGAAGCTGCCACTCCAGTCGGATTGCAGATGCTGCCAGATGTTGCTGCTGTGGTTAAATCCTTCCTTGAGCTAGAAGGGCTTTGTCACAGCTGTAAAGAGCTGTGAACTCTTGAATATGACAAAAGCCCTCAGCTGAGAAATGTCATTAACAGTGACTGAGTCTGGGAGCTTTGGATCTTCAAAGCTAAGCATTGCTAGTTTAATTTGGAGGTTTTTTGCTAGGCCTGTCCTGGAGCTGAGCCTTTGGGGTTGAGGTTTTGGAGGAAGACGCGAGCACCTCTGTCGTCTCTCTGCTGGTCATTGCTTTGTGCACAGGTCTGGCAGTGCCCTGTCAGTGCCCGTTTTACACATTGATATGCCTGGGGAATTTGGACTGGGTACCAGGGCTGTCTGCCCAGGGTGGAGGGGATCTCCATCGCCCTAGGGGATGCCTCTGGGTCACCTGATTGACATCCAAGGGAGGTTTCTCATAGTACCACATTTTCAAAAGTTTATTCACCTGGTCCTGATCTGTGATGCCCCGGAGAAGATCTTCCTCTCCTTCAGCGCCCTCTCCCTCCCTAGGCAAGTTGAAGCTGTGCAGTTTGATCTCCTCTCGCATGCTTTCGAAGAAGTGGAGGATGCATTTGTGTGCAAAGAGCCGGCTGTGCTCACAGCAAGTCTCCTCAAAAATCTTTTGCTCAATGTCAATGTAGTTGCTCCAGTGACGTGCCTGCAGGAGGGCGACCTGGTTGAAGCAAGGTCTGAGCCAGCGAGTGAGGAAAGCTGCTACAATAAGGATCAGCAAAATGCTCCAGCCAAGTGCCTGGGGGATAAGAAATAAGCAGTGAAACAGGAGCAAGACAGGCACAAGGACAGGCACGAGCTGTTTGCCTGTATCACTGAGACAGGGAATTTGTGTGGCTGGAGCGGGAGATGTGGCATATCTGGACTCTTGTCCTTTATATGTCCCTGAAGTCCAGTACCCCAAATTGCACTCAGAGGGTTGGTGCCATCTCCTGACAGTTAATATAGGACATTTATCTGTGCATCAGTAGTTCAGCAGAATAACTGGTTGCAAAGTTAGCCTGGAGCAGCCAGGCATTTGCTTTGAGCACAGGAGCGCCCCAAGGGGAGGGTACCTCAGTGCTCTCCTTTGGCACTCATTTACCTCCAGTGAGATCTTCCTCTGCCACCTGTACTGGCTCCAGGGCCCAGGAGTCCTGGCAGCAGGGTGAAGACAGCCCAAACTACCTGCATGTCCCTTGGTAAGGAGGATGGACTTGCTTTCAGTGCCCTCCCACCGGTCCTCATCCCTGACCTGGCTCTCCCATACCAAGAGCAGGGGCCAGCCAAGACTTTGCTCCCCACCATCTCCTGTTCTGCCATTCCTCAGCAAGCTGCTTTCGTCTGTCTCAGCTTACACTGCCCTTAAAAGAGCGGGACCTACCTGCGAGATTTGCAGTTAGAAAGGTCTTCTGGCACTGAAAAAACAGGACTTTGGGAGACTCCAATTTTCCTTGAAACCTTATTATGTGGGTTTAGAAGCTACTGGTTCTTTTAGACACAAAATTCTGTTCATTAAACTGTCCTTTATTTCCTTCCTTTTCCCTGCCCAAATGACTGGAGATTATCACTGAGAATGGCAACATTTTGGGGCATAAAGAAGCAAAGAGCAGTCTTGATCCCAGCCTGACCATGGTGAAGCTGTGCGGAATCAAGGAAGAGCAGGAGCAGATGATACCTGTCCCGAGCACTTAACTGACACGGGGGGTTCTGCTGGCAGCGACCTACCTGGGACCAGCAGCGCAGGTACCTGGACACTGCCTTGCGGGACGTGTTGTTCCTCATGAGCTCGTCATCCTTGCAGGGCACCCTGGCCAGCAGCTGCTGCACCTGCACTGGGCTGGCATTGGCGAAGCCCACAAACTTCTCAGGATCCACGGAGCCGCTGAAAGCACAGATCAGGCACTTGCCGTCCAGGAGGGTGACTACAATCCAGACGATAGGGGCAACCATAGCTCTTTGCATGATGGAGGAACACATGTACCTGGGGCAGGAGAGAGAGAAGTTATGGGTAAATGTTTACTGGGTAAATGCTGAGAGCTTTCTCCTTACCCAGAGCCTTGATGGACACAGGCTGCCCTATGCTGAGCAGCCCTCCCGGAGCCAGGGAGCTGACTCCCAGGATTGTCCCCAGCGTTGCTCCAGCTAATGTGTCTTCTGCTCTGGGATCTCTTTGTTGTTGCCTCTCAGTAAGATCTGGGCCAGTGCTCTGCATACTGCCTGCATTTGATGCAGTGCACAGCTGTCTCATTATGCGCTTGCCTTGACTGTATGCTTATGTCTTCCATGCACAAATCCTTGTCAGCTCTCCCTTGTCTTCTTCATTCACTCTTTCTTTTCTCATCAGCTCAGTTTCTGCCTGGGAAATCCTTTTTTTTTTTTTTTTTTTTTTTTCCCTTTTCTGTAGCCTTTCTTGCCCCACTCTCTGCACTGGGTAAAACTTTGTGTGTAACACACTGAATGTGATTCTCCTCTCCCTTCCACCAGTTGAAGTCAGTAAAAACTCAACTGAAGGGAGGGAAACCACAAAGCTATTGATAAAGAATGACCATGATGGAAATTCCACTCTTTATGCACATTTAAGTGGAAATGCCTCATCTTTTTGCACACAGAAGCCCCAGGAGAAACCCTGCATGTGCACGACAGGGCAGGCAGGAA